>NC_080165.1:125290449-125590449 GCF_950295315.1 Erinaceus europaeus
GAAGGATTGGAGTTCTTGCAGTAGGAAGCAAAAGCTTCTTTGATTTGGAGAATGTCTTTCACATCATTTCAATATTTCCTACTTAAGCACACTATCTGGAGATACAATGTTTATGCAGCTATTATAAAGAAATATATGAATATAAGTGAAGACTATTTCTTGAAGTCTTCTTATTTGTTGTGTTCTTTCGGGAGACACTGAGAATGGATATTTGACTTTATAAATGTGTTGGTTGGTAATTTTGAGATTTCTCTGCAATGCTTTCCCTAGATCTCATTTCTGTAGTCAGGTAATTTGCAAAATTTGTATATTTTGGCCTGAGGAAACTTGAGGAAGAAAAATACCTCTAATTGGTGCTGGCAGACATTTTTGGCATGAGATTTTTCTAGTGTCAGAATTGAAGTGTTTCCCAGAAACTCAAGTAGATTGAAAGCTGATGGAAGACAAGGGCTGAAAGGAACATGTTCTTGTGTTACCCCAAATGTTTAGTATATGTCTGAATGCACTGCTTGCTGATGAAATGAGTCATATTTGAGTACATTTATTGATATTAGTTTAAAACCTGAAATTTTGAGTGGACAAATTTAAATTTACTGAAATTATTTGTTATTCTATTCATTGATTCCTCTGTTCATTCAACAAAATATATTGACTTCCACCTATGCTAGAACAAAGCAAAACAAAATTTAATGAAATGTGGTATGTAACATATAAGATAATGTCTTACCCCACAGTTTTTAGCCTGCTAAAAACTGAATATTTGGGGAAAAATTTAAATTATAAAAAAGACCAAAATTCTTACAACTTATTGACAATTCTATGGAGAAGATAAATAATAGGACAAAATGAATGGAACTGGAGGTGATGGTGCTTAGTGAACTGTAAAGGAGGTGATATAACAGATGGACTTAAAAAAAAAAAAGTAAAAGAGACAGAGAAATAGAGAAAGAGTGAGTGGTGAAGTGGGAAAAATAGCACTGCCTGAAGCTTCTTCCAGTGCTGTGGTGGCCAGACTAAGACTGGGGTCACTTGGATGGGAAAGTGAGTGAGTTACTTTGCAAATTGGTGCATCCCCAATGGAGAACAGTATGGACAGTCCTTAAGCAAATAAAAATATAAACATGGACATTTAAAAGTTCATGAGAACTTTTCTTTCCTTTCTGTATTCTTTTTGAACAGATCACTGTGTTCAACTGCTCTGTGTTGGTGCTGGGGTTTGAACCTGAGACCTCTGGTCCCTCAGACATGAAAAGCCTACTATATAATCTACTTTGCTATCTCACCAGCCTCATCACAATTTCTTACATCCAAATGAAATACAAAACGTAAATGTATAACTACAAGTATAAAACACTGAGGTTTGGAATAAGCTTTCTAATTGGAGCTGATTAGTTCTGCTTTTTTTTTAATCAGATTTAAAGGAGATGATTTCATATGTGCTGTTGAGTGTTCATTTTGATTTATAAACAAGTGTACTGTAGCAAAAGTCTAAAGAGAGGAGAAAGAAAAAAAAAAGGAAGAGAAGGCACATGTTTAGCTACATCAAGTGGTTAAAGATGCCTCATGAAAGACAGAAATGAGGTGACCTCAGTTTCCAATAGTTGAGTAACTCTTTTGATCAGAGATTATGAAGCTCACTGCTCAATTTTACCACCAACATTTTAGTGAAAAAAAGCACAGGCTTATACACACTCCCAGAGAACTAAAAGTAATAATTAAGAAAAGCTGACATTTTAGGGTAATAGAGTCCTAATAAAAAAATGAGGTTTCTAATAAGAAAATGAGTATTTTCTGCCCTTACAATGGGGTGAGAAATGGTTAATTATAAAAATAAAAACAATTGACTTATCCTGTTTTCCCTTCTTTCTTTAGGGGGTCTGCATTTTTATTCAAGCCCAATTCTTATTGACAGGGGGGAATGAGAATGCAAAATATCATATATTAATGAGAATATATCCAAATGAAATGGAAGATGGAAATAGAAAAGCATGTCAACACAGAAACTTCTCTCCTGCACAAATTACTGGTCTGGGGCTAGACAGCCATTATCCACAGCAAAGATTCCCCAAAGAAGTTACTTTATTCCCACTATTCTAAATCCCTTTCCATCTCTCTAAGAAAATGTCCCTGGTCTACATTCCAAGATGCAGAATATTAGTACATTCATCAAAAATCCCCTCTTGCTACATGCCATCAGACTGAGGATGGGAAAAATGAACTTATGAAATTCTTTGGAATGCAGCTAAATATAGGAAAACATGAATTATATTGCCCACGTAAGAAGTAATTCACTAGGGGAACATGGTGGCTGAAACCACAAAACATTTCATGATTCTTCAATTTGGAAGCAGAAGTATGAGATCCTATGGCCCAACACTTTTCATTGGAACAGTATCACTTACACGAAAGGTTAAACCATTAGTTTTTGCAAGTGACTAGATAAGATTTTCCCTAAAAGTAATGTGTTGAAATATCTTCTTTTCAGAATCTTGATTTAAAGTCAGTCACATGTAGCAAGAAAACAGACAGTAATACTAGAAGTAGAGAGAGAGAAAAAGTTATTAAAGGATATTTAATCTTCCGAGTATAAATTCTTTTTCCTTGCCTCTTTGCCTTCTACTGTTTATTATGATTTAAAGTAGATTAGTTGTGTGTATTTATATATATATATCACAAAATAAACATAAAGTTTTCTGTATTTGGGGCTGACACACCCAGTAGAGTGCACACTCAACCATGCGAAAAGATCGGGGTTTAACTCCTACCTGCTCACTTGCATGAGGGAAACTTCACAAATGGTGAAGCAGTATTGCAGGATTCTTTCTCTTTCTTTCCTTCTTTCTTTCTTCCTTCCTTCCTTCCTTCCTTCCTTTCTTTCTTTCTCTTTCTTTCTTTCTTTTCTTCCTTCCTCCCTCCCTTATTTTCCTTCTTTCTTTCCTTCATTCTTTATACTCTCTATCTCCTCTTCACTCTCAATTTATCTTTTTTATATCAAAAAAGAAAAAAAAAAAAAAGGTCGCCATAAGTAGTAGATTCATTTTGTAGGCATGGAGCCCCAGCAATAACACTACTGATAATGAAAAACTTAATTGATTAAGTTAAAGAGTTTTATACAGTTTAAATAAAATAAAAAGGCTGTATTCACATTGATTCTTATTTATATTTGTGCAGTTAAAATACATATTTTATTTCTTCAGAGAATCTAAGCATTCATAAAAGCAAGTTGATTGAATTAATCCTTTTAGAATGTATATAATTTTGTTGTTGCTGTATCATCCTGGAACAATATTTTCAGATAAAAGGTATGGATAGAGACAGAATGGCAAGAAAGAGACATAAACAAAACAGTATGGAAGCTTTCCCCAGGGACGTAGGACAGGGCTAGAGTTTTAAGCATTGCAAAGCAATTATCTTCCATCTTGCCTATGCCACACATAATTTTTAGATATTAATATGTTTCAACTTTCTTTGAGACAGAGATTTATTTATTTTATTTACTATTAGACAGAGAGAAATTGAGAGAGGAGAGGAAGAGACAGAGAGACAGAGAAACACCTGCAGCTCTGTTTCACTACTCACGAAGCTTTCGCCCTACAGGTGGAGACCAGGAGCTTGAACTCAGGTCACTGAGCACTGTAACATGTGCTCGATCAGATGCACCACCACCCACATGTAACATGTGCTCGATCAGATGCGCCACCACCCACATGTAACATGTGCTCGATCAGATGCGCCACCACCCACATGTAACATGTGCTCGATCAGATGCACCACCACCCAGCCCACCCACAGCTAAATTTTTTTAACATTATTTTTGTTAGTGATTTATAATACTCTGCAAAAATTATAATATTTAAGAATACTTCCACACAGCACCCACCACCACAGTTCTGTGCTGTTCTTCCTGGGAACCACCATATTTCCACAAAGTCTTAGAGATAGTGTGGCCTTCTTTCCTTTCTTCTTTCTTTCTTTCCTTCCTTCCTTCCTTCCACCCTTCCTTCCTTCCACCCTTCCTTCCTTCCTTCCTTCCTTCCTTCCTTCCTTCCTTCTTCCCTTTCTTCCTGTCTTTTTTAAGTTCGTGTATTCCAATAACTGATATTCTGTCTATGAGAAAAATCATCTATTTTTATCACCTCCTTAACATTTCACAAAGCATAATCATAATTGTACCACTCCTATCCTATGGTCTTGTTGATACATACATATATATGTGTATATATATATATATATATATATATATCCAGAATCCTCTTATTTATTTATTTTTTTATATTTTTATTTATAAAAAGGAAACATTGACAAAACCATAAGATAAGAGGGCTACAACTCCACACAAGTCCCACCACCAGAACTCTGTATCCCATCCCCTCCCCTGATAGCTTTCCTAATCTTTGTCCCTCTGGGAGTATGGACCCAGGGTCATTATGGGATGCAGAAGGTGCAAGGTCTAGCTTCTGTAATTCCTTCCCCACTAAATATGGGTGTTGACAAGTCGATCCATACTCCCAGCCTGTCTCTCTCTTTCCCTAGTGGGATGAAGTTCTGGGGAAGCAGGGCTCCAGGAAACATTGGTGGGGTCATCTGATATTTTTTATTTTATAAATAAATTAAAAGAAACTTACTTGTTGACTTAGATCATAGAAAGGGCTATGTAAAGATAAAATTCCAATTAATTCTAGTTTTGACATTTACTAGCAATTTGATATTGGACAATTTATTAATTTGCATTTGAGCTAAAGACACACACACAGAGAAATTAGTAACTGCTCAACTCTGGCATAAAGCATTGGATGGGATTGAACCTGGGACATTTATGGTTTCAGAAACGAGAGACTGACCTTTGCTATAATGTTGAGCTATCTCCCTGGCCCTCAATTTTTTTCTCTAAATATATTGTTTATATACTTTCAAATGAATATGTTTAGGTATGCAAAACTATTTTTGCATATGACAATGAGTATTAGTTTATTTTTTCTTTCATACTTCCTTTACAAAGTGTATTGCAAAGTGTAATATTAGGGCAGTTATTTAGTTAGTTAACAATGTTAGAGATTGGAGCCAATAAGATAGCTCATTTGGATGGTGTGTTGCTTTGCCATGTGTGCAACCCAGGTTCAAGTCCAGCCTTAATAATGGTGAAGGAATTCCATTTTGATGCTATGCTATCTCTCATTCTCTGTCTCTCTTTCTTCTCTATTAAAAAAAGAATGTTATAGATTAAATTTAGTAAAAGTGATTTTTACATAAAATATAAAAAAGTATCTTAATTTCCCAGTGGGTAGTTAAACTTTATCAATATTTTAGCATGTTACCTAAGGTAGAAGTTAACTATAATAAGACAAAGCTGCTCCTTTTTATAGAAATATTAGCAGATGTTCAATTTATATGAATGGACTATCTAATCAGCATTATTATTTTAGAAGACACAGTGGTACTATTTGGTCTTAAAAACATTTTGAATGAGATAGAATTTAATTTTGAAGAACCAGTCTTTTACTCTGCCATAACAAATTTAGTAAACAGACCTATTCTTGTTATAGCACAAAACATCTCACCATTAGAAGGGTAACCTTCTTTGACATTCTAATGTTATTGTTACCTCTAAATTCTCTCCGTACAGATGAATGAGTATGAAGGTATGCTAGTTTTGAAACCCAATACAGAAAGTAAAATGGTTCTAATCCATTAACAATTCTTTTGTCCATACATATGCTGTCAAAAGAAGTTGAAATATATTTCAAAACTTTTACATTGTCCATCTTCCACATAACTTTCTTTCTTTTTTATTAGAGCAATGGAGAGAGGAGGAGAAGACAGAGAGTAGGAGAGAATAATAGACACCTGCAGACCTGCTTCACTGCTTGTGAAGTGACCCCCTGCAGGTGAGCAAATCTATATTCTTGGCTTCTTAAAAAAAATATGGCAGTAATCTCATTTATCTTATTTTTGGTGTGTCTACACTTCTTTCCATTTGTATTATATAATATGCCCTGGGTTTTCAACAGTAAATCCCATTTATTAAGTGTAGCTTAAGATATTCTATTTATCATTATTATTATTATTCATAAGAAAGATAGGAGGAGAGAGAGAAAGAATCAGACATCACTCTGGTACATGTGCTACAGGGGACTGAACCCAGGACATCATGCTTGAGAGTCCAATGCCTTATCCACTGCATCACCTCCCAGACCACTGTTTAAGAGATTCTTTCTTTTCTTACAATAAAATGATACTTAAGGCAGAAAGGCAATGACTTCCACACAGATCTTTCATATTTAACTAATGGTATAGTATGCTGAAATTTATCCCACTCTGGAGGATACACTGGAATTAAATATACTGTCAAATGAGTCAGCAAGAGGAAAGACATCACAGAAATCTTATAACAGGTTCAGTCCAATTTCCTGGATTTTTAAAATTATTTATTTATTCATGAGAAAGGAGAGAGAGAAAGAACTAGAGATCACTCTGGTACATGTGCTGGGGAGGGGGATTGAACTCAGGACCTCATAGTTGAGAACCCAGTGCTTTATCCATTGTACCACTTCCTGGACCAATCTTCTGGATTTCTTAACTGGCTTTCCAATCTAAGAATCAAGTATGTCGTACGAATCTTGCACCCATTCCCCTAAAAAAAACAATGACAGATAGGGAAAATACAAAGTAAAACTTGGACTGGGTATGATGTATTGCATGCACCAAAGCAAAGGAGTCTGGAGGAAGGAAGGAAGGAAGGAAGGAAGGAAGGAAGGAAGGAAGGAAGGAAGGAAGGGAAAGGAATAGATGTTGGGGTGGGGTTAGGGGAGGGGGATATTGAGATCCTGATGCATGGTGGTAGAAAAGGACCCAAGCTGGACATAAAAATATTTTGCAGACACTTATCTTGGGGAGATGAGAAATTGTATCTATGTACAATCAACTATACTATAAACAATTAAATCCCATTAAATGATAAAAATTCACATTTTAACAACTACAGTCTCTAAGACATTGAAAAAGTTTATAGAATATTAAAAATATAAAATTACACGTCAGTTTTTTTCTTGTTCTGCAAATCAGTAGATTAAAGAATAAAAATATTGGGAGCGATTTCACAAAAGAATAAGTCACACAATTCTAACATCACTATGAAGCACACTTAGATGAATATTCTACACTATAAATTATAGTACTTATAAAATTTCCCCAAATTCTAGAGTTCCTAGTTGTCATGTTTTATCTCCAGATGACCTAGGCTGTTAAGGAAATGTGCACCTTTCACCCTCTTGGTAATGAAGGCTTGATTTTTATATTGAAATAACAGACTTAGAAGAGTTCTATGGTTACTGAAAATTATTGTGATTGTCTTGTAATGGGAAAATTTCCAAACCTCTCCCTTAATGTGGTTGCAGTTTTGAATGTTTGGTGTGAGAGTGTGGTGAAAAATTGAAAGACTTAATTTACTTGACTTCAATAAAGACCTGAAGAAGTCTTAAATTGTGCAAATAAGTAGTCTTGGTTGATGTTTTGAAGATCAGTTCAAAAGCAGAAACAGTAACAAGTAACTTTCCTTTTCTTGAGTGTGAAACATTGGAAGGACATTTTGTTTGGTTGTCTCTTCAAAGAGCAAATATCACTTATGTGTAAACAATACCAATTCAACGGAGGGAACTAAATGTACACAGGGATTGAAGAGATGACAAAGATTATTAGAAGATTGTAGCCAGACATATATTTGATTATTTAAAATGATATAAAAATATCTCTCCCAGGACCCATTGACTTGAGAACAAATGAAGGGTGAGTTGACTCAGAAGCTCACATCATGACTTCTCTCATTACAAAATGTTTATTCTCTTTCTTGGAATCCTATTTACTCCACTTCTGCTTTCTAAATATAACTTTCTCACTTTTTTTCTTTTTTTTTTTCCTTGCTAAGTCTGAAAAAGCATTTCATGATGATTATTAATTGACATTTTCAATGATGAAGACAATTGTAATTCTTTTGTGCTAACCAGCTATCTATATTCCTTTTTCCTTTTCAAACAGGAGAGAGGATGTGAGAGAGGGAAAGACACCACAGTACAAAAGTATGATTGTGAGGAGGGAGGTTGGACTCAAACTTGAGTCTTGCACATCACTCAGAAGGCACATAACTCATACGAGTTATCTTGCTGGCTATTCACATTCCTTTCAATGTTAATTTTTGGTTCTACTTGTGTATTCTATATAGCAAACACTGTGAGTAAAGTATTAAAAAAAATAAGAAAGATATGCAGGAGCTATTGACAGCTTTAGACTCTAAGACAATGAAAGAATTTAATGTAGACTCAAGGACAATATATATTTCAAATGTATCTATGTTGCTATTTAACTAATGGGAAACACACACACTCACACACCTATAAAGTATTAACTAAGTGATACACAAAATAAAAGATGACTGGGTATGCCAAAGAGAAATAATTGGAATGACTTTATTTGGTGATTTCTTTCACTGTCCATAGACTCTTAGTTTGATGTAGTCTGATTTTTTTTTTTTTGGCAATTTTTCAGTTAGAGTTGAATCCCCAAGACATTCACAATCAGTGTTCATGAAAGTATAACTTATATTTTCCT
Organism: Erinaceus europaeus; assembly: GCF_950295315.1. Taxonomy (NCBI): domain Eukaryota; kingdom Metazoa; phylum Chordata; class Mammalia; order Eulipotyphla; family Erinaceidae; genus Erinaceus; species Erinaceus europaeus. The sequence goes on from NC_080165.1 coordinate 125,299,051, forward strand.
CTGTGTGTTTTATGATCTAAAATATTATGTCCAATAATTTAACCCATATTAAATTTTGTGTATATGATATTACATAATAATTCAGTTTATTTTTTTGCTTCTGATTGCCTAGGTTTTTAAAAGCATTTATGGTTCAACAATAGATTATTCATATTTGTGTTTGTTTATTTCTAGACTTTCAATAATTTCCATAGATCTGTGAATCTTTTTGTTCTTGTTCTAGTCCTACAGGTATAAAATTTGAGATATTCCAGCTCATAATATCTGTGTCTCACTGAGGTCCTTTATTACATATAGTTTCTGGAACTACATCATGCATCTCAAATATGGCCACATAGATAGATAGATAGATAAACTGATAATCTAAGAGTAAAATAAATCATACCTATATAATTGTGTAGCATCATGGTGGTTTTTTTTTTTTATTCTTTGACTCTAAGGTAGAAAAATAGATATAAATAAGATATTTTTGCTTTTGTTGTCAAGTAAAAAATTTGCTAAGACCAGTGTTGAGAAATTTATATTCTAATTTTTAGTAGAGACAGTTTATAGTAAAGTTCTCCTGTTAAATTTTATTTTTTTAGTTTTTATTTATAAGATAGAAATATTTACAATACTATAGGATAAGAGGGGTACATTTCCACACAATGCCCACCCCCAGAGCTCCATATCCAATCCCCTCCCTTGATAGATTCCCTATTTTTTAAATTTATTTATAAAATGGAAATATTGACAAGACCATAGGATATGAGGGTTTCAATTCTCAACACTAGAACTCCTTATCCAATCTCCTCCCTTGATAGCTTCTTGTTCTTTGTCCTTCCCTCTGGGAGTATGGACCCAGGATCATTAATGGGAGGCAGAAGGTGGAAGGTCTGGCTTCTGTAATTGCCTTTCCACTGAACATGGACATTGGCAGGTCAATCATACTACCAGCATGATTGACCACCAGTGGGGCAGGGCTCTGGGGAGGCAGGCTCCAGGACACATTGATTGGGTCATCTGCCCAAGGAAATCAGGTTGGCATCATGGTATCACCTAAAACCTTGTGACCAAAAAAGAGTTAAGACATAAAGCATAACAAAATGTTGACTTATTATGAACCTAAAAGGCAAGAATATTGTAGATGAAGAATTGTGGTCTCTGTTCTGGAAAAAAAGTTAGTAGGTCTATTTTAGGTATATTCCAAGGTTCCCATAACTTTACTAGTTTTTTCCTGAGTCTAACAGATAACATGCAGTGAGCCCAAGTTATTGTCTGGGGAGATAGTGTCATAGTAGGAAAAAGGACTAGAAATCTGGATCAGGGATGAGAATAGCTCCCAAATATGGGAAAAGTATATGAATGTTGTTTACTGTACACCTCATCAATATTATCTGAGGCCCATATTCAACACAAGAGCTTATGTGACCTCTGCATACCTGTAGGTATGAGCTTGCATTCTGTGGTCACAGCTAGGAACATTCAAGGCTGCACTAATTTCAGGACACATCTTCCTCAGATGTTGGGTAGAGTATGTTATCCAACCTCCCTTCAGAGAATGGAACATTGTCTACCATTGTTGATCCACATTGAGGGCAAGGTCCTCTAGGGGAACACAAAGGGGCCTATTATATTGTTCCTCATGGAGATGACCAATGACAGTGGTGAGAGGGATCTGTTAGAGGTCTAGGCACATTATGTCTGTGTGGGAATCCCAAAACTCCTGACTAGGGCCCCAGGTGATGGGATGTCCTGCTAGTGACTGAAGAGCCATCATTTAAGTATGCCTGTCTGGGGAGGCGAGGATACCAAGCAGCAACAGCTGTGTTTCTCTCCTCTCCTCTACCAGGTCAACTAGGAATACCAAAGGATATCATCTGGGACTGCAACAAGACAGGACTAGAAAGACTTCAGGAACCCACCAAATCACCAGTGAGTGCAAATACATGTGGCTCCTGGACAGAGAAGAGCCTAGGGAGAGATTAAGTGGCTGGCAACAGTCCAGTAGTTTATAAGTGGAGGCACCACCTCCAGTCTGTTTTACCAACAAAAAGACTGCTGAAGGGAGGAGAGGACTCCCCTGAGACTCACCAAGTGTAACTGTGAGTCTCCATTGCTACTACCCTCAGAGGCAGCAGGGGGAAGACCCTGTGCTGACATCAAGGGACAGAGAACTAACCAGGAAACTCAGGAGAAGATATACACCTTGGTGGCCTAGTGGTGGAACTGTGTGGTAGGAGCCTTTCCATGTTGTTCTCCTGATGATAACTTAGTGAATAATTGCCTCAGAACCTACAGACTATAAACAGGACATGTTTAGAAACTCACAAGACCCAGCAGTACTGCCCGCTTGGCAGAGAAGCTGAATTGAGCCTGGAGCTTTGCATCCATGGAGTGTGAGAGTCTCTTTGCATAAGCACTATATTATCTCTCCACCACCCTGCTTTATCTCTTGGTCAGGAGTGAGGGATTAAGCTAAGAAGCCTACTTATAGTTCAAAAGCCCTCAGGCTCCCATAGCCTACAGGGAAGAAAAAGAACAAAAGAGGCTTTTAAGGACACTGTGCTCCAACTCAGAGATTAAAATAATATTGAAACAAATATTAATTTCCACAACTGTGAACCCTTTAAGGACCTTACTTAGACATAAGTCAATACAGGTAAGAGTGATCAGTAATTTGAATAGTACTGAAAGAAAGACCTCATAACACATTATATAGAATGGTTAAACCAACAAGAAGAAATATTGGAGAAATGAACCAGGACAAGAGTCCAACTAAAAGCAGCCCAAAGGTTGAACCAAAAATAATGAGGACAACATCTAAACATTAGTTAAGGAAATAATCACAGGAGTGAGTAAAGAGTTTGAAAGAATTGTCATCATAAATGAAGAAACAACAAATGAGACTCAGGAAGAAAACACTCTCTCAAGGTCATTAGAGAGCTGAAATCTGGTATGTATCTATCATCTATCTATCAAAATACTTGAAAAAAGTTCATGATCTGGAAATTCCTCTCCTAGATACATATCCTGAGAAACAAAAGCACCTATATAAAGAGATTAGTATATGCTTATATTCATTGCAGCATTATATGTAGTAGTCAATATTTGGAAACAGTCCAAATATCCAATGACAAATGCCATGATAAAAAAGCTCTGAAATATATACTTTACTAGCAAAGTAAAAGAAGTAAGATGTCTATCATGCAATCATTATACTCTGCTCAAAGGAGAAAGTTAAATCTGTGGAAGAATCTTTGATAAGCATACAGTAAAAATAAATAGGGGCAGAGCCAAGATGGAGACATGATGACCACTCCTGACTTTCTGCAAAGCAGTTGCTTGAAACTGGGAAATTCTGAGTGAGGGCAAGATTTCCAGCCCAGTGGTAGAGGAAGTGTATCAGAGTGAAGCTGAAGAAGGAAGCCACAGATCACATATAGTCTGGAACAGGCTAAAAAAGGACAAGGCATATTGAGTGGAGTTTCTGTGAGTTAAAATATACCCCCCTTCCCAACCCCTTCACTCCAGAGGGGTAAGGGAACCAGTCACAAACAAAGAGGCCTTCTGTGGAGACAACCTCATTCTCAAGATTCCAGAATCAGCAGGGGCCATCAGAAGGAGCAGTCTTTTTTTCTCTATTTTTCTCCTCAAGGGGGCTGGAAATATTTCTGATTGGTCAACTTCTTTGACCAATCTTCTGCCTCTTCTGGGGGCATTAGGACATTCTTCCCTAGCTTTTTTTTCTTCAAAGCTAGCCTTCAACTTATGTTGTGTTTTGCAATTGTTTTTGCTTTGATTAGGAAGGTGAGAGGTTTAGAATAGACAATTAGGAATACTTCAAACTGCAGTCTGATCTTTAGGTGGTTTTTCTTTTTTTATTTTGTCTTGTTTATTTAATTAATTAATTAATTAATTAATTTTTGCTTGTTGGTTTGTTTTGATTTGGCTTTTTTGTTGCTAGTCTGATTTTTTTTAATGCTATTAGTTTATTTTCCCTTCTCATTCCTTTGACCAAAATCAGGCTCAGCTATTGGTGCATCGCATTAACTGGTTATGCTCTCTATTATGGTAGTAACTTTTTTTCTCTCTCTTTTCTATACTCTCTCTCTCTTCCTCATATTTATTTTTCTTTCCTTCTCTCTGATTTGAAAATCTTAGCCTTTGCTCTTGTATTTGCTGTATTCACGTGTGCATATCTGTGACCTATCTTGTGCAAGAAGACTGACATGGTAAGGTTTTTCTTTCTTTATCTCTCTCTCTTTCTTTATTTCCTCACCCCTCATACAATTGCTTAAATTTATGATTGATAGTAGATTTATGTAACTTTCTGTTCTTTTGTTATATTTTTTCAGCCATTCTTGTTGTTTTGTTTGTGCTTCTGGTTTGTTTTGTTTTTGGTGGGCAGAGTTTTTGTAGCTAAAAAGTTTTAGTTGAACTACATTAACCATCACTTTTGTTATTATTGTTGTTGTTGTATTTGCTAAGGTTTCTGACCTCAGTTGTAAGAGGCCTTTGGTTTAGTGGAGCTTTTCCTCACTCAACACAACAACTGAACATAAATAACCAAGGCACAAAAATGCAAAACACACCAATAAAAAATATGGTCAAATCAAAAGCAGTTAAGTCAGCTATGGTAGTGAGTCAGGACAGAAGCCCAGAAAAAAATTCCAAGTTACCCAGAAGCAACTATAAATAAGGAAAATATCTAAATGAAAATTGACCTATTAATAACAGAAATGAGGACAGCTGTTGAGGAAAAGGCTATCAGAAATAGGGAAACAACAGATGAGACCCTCAGAAAACACTGACTACCTCAAGGTAATTAGAAAACTGAAAGCTGAATAATAGCTGGGCTAAAAGGACAACTAGTAGAACAAGCTAATACTGTAACTGAGAAAGGTATAAAAAAAATAGCTGAACTGAAGGAAGCTGAGGGTAGGGAAAGCAGATTAACAGAAGCAGAAAACATAATTAGCCAGACAGAAGCTTATTTAAACTAAGAAGGAGGTAAAAAAATCTAAAAAAGAGAGATTGAGAGACAATGAAAACAACAACAGAGACATATGGGATGATCTCAAAAGAAGTAACATTGACATAATTCACCTGCTAGAGGAAGAAAGAGAGGAAAGGGAAGTAAACATCCTAGAGGAAATAATATAAGAAAACTTCCCAGCCCTAAACATATGAGAGGACATTAAGATTCAAGATTCCCAGAGAGCCCCAAACAAAATCAACCCAGATCTCAAGACACAAAGATACATCACAGTTACAGTGAAAATAAATAAAGATAAAGAAAGGATCCTAAAGGCTGCAAGAGAAAAACAAAAAGTCGCATATAGGGAAAAACACATAAGACTATCAGCAGACTTCTCCACTCAAACTCTAAAAGCCAGAAGAGAATAAATAACAAGATATCTATCAAGCCCTAAATGAAAAAGGGTTTCAGCCAAAGATAATATATCCTGCTAGACTTTCATTCAGACTAAAGGGAAGGATCAAAACCTTCTCAGATAAGCAACAAAGGAGGCAACTATCACCAAGCCTGTCTTGAAAGAGATTGTAAAAGACCTCCTATAAACAAGAACATCCCAAAATACTTGCCATATGTCAGAGCAAACAAAAAATTGTTGAATAATGGCATTGAAATTGTGTAATCCATAATATCAATAAATGTCAATGACTTAAATTCACCCACTAAAAGGTACAAAATAGGAGGATGGATCAGAAAACACAACCCAACTATATGCTGCTTACAAGTATCCCACCTGACCCAACATGGCAAACACAAACTTAAAATGAAAGGATGATTCAAAGAAGAATCTGACTGAGTTTGAAGTAGGGCACCAAAGTAAAAATCTCTGGGTGGAGGAAAAGGGTAAATGTTCAGCTTCACTGGGGGTGGAGACACAGACCTTTGGTGGTTGGAATGGTGTTAATATACACTCCTATTAAGTTATACTCTCATAAATCAATGTTTAATTTATATGAGAGTGGATAAATGGGTTGAATATCAGGTGTGGAGTGTAAATCCTTCAGCTTCATTACTCTGGTGAGACCTTTCCTAGCTCATAGGATTTTTTAATCCCATTTTGGATGGTATAGCCCTTAACAAACCTCAAAACCTAGATATAGACCAGGGCCCATGAAATAGGGCATATGTACATGTATCCATAAGTTAGGGTACAGCATATACCTTAAAGCAAAAGTGCTCTATAATTTGCAGTGAGTCACAAAATGCAGCAAGCAAGTAGAAAGACCTAAAAATACAACTTAAAGTACCTAGTGAAACAGTTTCTACTTAGACCTAGATATACTCCTCATCTGCCTTCTATTACACTTCTCCCAATCACTCCAAAGCTAACCTTGTCAAACAAAGTAAGGACTACAAAAGTTGAATAAGGGCAAGAGACCAGCACATTTTAATGATGACTATTCATTCAATACCAGGACACTCCATCACCAGGGAGTCCTGGGATTCCCACACACACATGATGGCCCCAGACCTCTAAGTATCAACCATGGTAGGGAATGTTCCATTCTCTAAGGGGAGGTTGGACAATATACTCTACCTACTACCTGAGGAAGATGGGTCCTGAAACTAGTGCCATGACCACAGAATGTGAGCTCAGACCTACAGGGATGCAGCGGTAACATAGGCTCCTGTGCGGAATATGGGCTTCAGATCAAATTGATGGGGTTTAACAACATTAATATACTTTCCCCATATTTGGGAGATACTCTCTTCCCTGATCCAGATTTCTAGTCCTTTTTCCTACTATGAAACTATCTCCCCAGATAATAACCTGGATCCACCTGCGTATTAGCTGCCAGACTCAGGCAAATACTAATAAAGTCATGGGCACCTCGGAATATACCTAAAATTGACCTACTAGCTTTTTCCAAAACAGACCCCAAATATTCATCTACAATATTCTTGCCTTTAGGTTCATGACTAGTCAATAACTTGTTCTGCTTTATATCTTAACTATTTTTCAGTCACTAGGTTCCAGATGCTACCATGATGCCAACCTGATTTCCCTGGGCATATGACCTAACCAATGTGTCCTGTAACCCTGCTTCCCCAGAGCCCTGCCCCACTAGGGGAAGAGAGAGATAGGCTGTGAGTATGGATTGACCTGCCAATGCCCATGTTCAGTGCGGAAGCAATTACAGAAGCTAGACCTTCCACCTTCTATACCCCGTAATCATCCTGGGTCCATACTCCCCCAGAGAGATAAAGAATTAGGAAGCTATCAAGGGAAGGGATTAGATAAGGAGTTCTGGGGATATGAATTGTGTGGAATTGTACCCCTCCTATCCTATAGTCTTGTCAATATTTTCATTTTATTAATAAAAATTTAAAAATAAATAAATAAAAACAGTGGAGGTTAAAAATCAAGAAAGTATCAAATAAAAAATTAAAGCAAAAAGTTTATTAAAAGTACTATATGTAAATGCTACACGTAAAAACAAAACAAATAAAATAAAATTAACATCATACATTTTATGTTAAAATTATTCAATTTCCAGAAGATCAATCAATGAAAATAAAAAAAAATTGTACACTTCTCTCTGTCCATGCTATTTGATACTGCATTTGTTGATCTCAACCAAATCAATGCAACCAATACCACCTCAACATGTTTCACTTTGGACTGTATCCAGAGAAGCTAGGAGTAGAATGTTAACCCTTTGGCTCCATTACTTTGGTGAAAACTTTCCTAGCTCATGGGACTGTTTAATTCCATTTTGGGTGGTTCACTTCCTAACAAAGCCACAGAATCTAGATATAGTCCAGAGCCCATGAGATAGAGCACATGTGCACAAGTAGCCATAGGTTAGGGGAAATTATATACCTTAAAGTAAAAGTGAACAATAGTTTGCAATGACCCAGTAAGTGCAGCAAGCAAGTAGAAAGACCTAAAAAAGACACCATAAGGTACTTAATGAAATAGTTTCTACTTAGACCTAATACACAACTCACATACTTCCTATTTCACTTCCCTCAAGCATTCCAAGGCTAACTTTGTCAAAGTAAGGATTACAAACACTGGATAATGGCAAGAGTCCAGCATACTTTAGTGATGGCCCTTTTGGTCATGACCAGGCCACCCCATCACCCAGGGCCCTAATCAGGGAACCCTGGGATTCCCGCATAGATATGATAGGCCTAGACTTCTAACAAATCCCTCTCTCCACTGTCACTGGTTATCTCCTTGAGGAATATAGTGGAACCTCTATAGGACCTTGTCCTCAATGTGGATCAACAATGGTAGGGACTGCCCCATTCTCTGAAGGTCTACATACTCTGCCACTCCAGGAAGTTGAGTCCTGCAATGAGTGCAGACTGCAATGTTCCTAGCTATGACCACAGTATGCAAGCTCAGATCTACAGGGATGCCAAAGTTACACAGGCTCCTTCAATGAAGATGGGTCCCAGACCAAATCAGTGGGGTTTACAGTTAGTGATAATTATATACTTTCCCATATTTGGGAGCTACTCTCTTCCCTGATCCAGCTTTTTAGTCCTATTTCCAACTCTGACACCATCTCCCCAGACAAAACCTTTGGCCCACCTATATGATAGCTGTCACCCCCAGGCAAAGATTAGTGAAGTTGTGGGCCCCTTGGAATATACCTAAAATAGACTACCTAGCTTTTTGCAAAATGGAGACCCCAAATCTCATTTGCTATAGTTTTGCCTTTAGGTTCCTGATTATTAAACAATTTGTTTTGCTTTATGTCTTAAAGCTTTTTCAGCCACCAAGTTGCAGATGCTACCATGATGCCAATCTGATTTCCCTGGCCAGATGACCTCACCTATGTATCTTGGAACCCCACTTCCCCAGAGCCCTGCTCCACTAGAGAATAACAGCGACAGGCTGGGAGTATGGATTGACCTGCCAATGCCCATGTCCAATGGAAAAGCAATTACAGAAGCTGGAGTTTCCACCTTCCGCATCCCATAATGATCCTGGGTTCACATTCCCAGGGGGATAAAGAGTGGGTCAGCTTTCAATAGAGAGATGGGATACGGAATTCTGGTGGTGGGAACTGTGTAGAAATGAACCCCTTTTATCCTATGGTCTTGTAAATCGTAATTAAATCAATATCAAATAAATAATACATATACAAAAGTGGATTCATAAAGGAGGAATAATTACAGCTATAAGTCAAGTGATTTAACATTGTAAACATACTACAGAAACCAATTTTAAACAAATGAAAATCACACTCTTAAGTATAATTTACTAAGCTAATTCTTCAATAAATGGAAAATACAAACTGGTTAGCAACTAAAATAAGTTAGTCTACAATTTTACTTTACTGAAAGAAAGATACAGAGACAAATATATAGAGGGAGATAAGAGAATTGCTCAGCTCTAGTTTATGGTGACGCTAGGGATTAAACCTGGAATCTCAGAACCCTGGAAATGGAATTTTTTTACATAAGTATTATACTGTCTCCCAGGCTCTGAGTTTAGAAATTATTATTGAATCTTTCTCACACAACAATTTGAAAAATCTCAAGAGCCAGGAATATTTTCTTCACATAAATTATATGTGTATTAGAACTATAAAATGATGCACACAATATATGGATATAGTAACAATAAGAATAATTTGGAGCTGGAGCGTATATCTGCAGTTTCATATTAATTGGAGAACTTTTTTAAAACTCAAATAAACATATTGAAAACAATTGAAATACTCTACAATACAGTAAAGGCTGGGGAGATGATGTAACAGTTATGCAAAAATCCTTTCATTCTTGAGACATAAAAAGCCCCCAGTTTAATTCCCAGGACCACCATACATCAGAGCTGAGCAGTGCTTCAGAAAAAAAATCAATAAACAATAATGTAGAAATAAATATATTTTGTAATAGGCACATACTTGAAAAATTCTGGAATTTCCTCATAGAACATTATGCACACCATTTAAATATTTCTAAATGTCTTTTTTTATTTTTATTTTATTTTTTATATTTATTTTCCCTTTTTGTTGCCCTTTTTGTTTTCTATTGTTGTTGTAGTTATTATTGCTGATGTCATCATTATTAGATAGGACAGAGAGAAATGGAGAGAGGAGAAGACAGAGAGGGGGAGAGAAAGATAGAAACCTGAAGACCTGTTTCACTGCCTGTGAAGCGACTCCCCTGCAGGTGGGGAGCCAGGGCTCGAACACAGAACCCTCAGTCCTGGTCCTTGCGCTTTGAGCCACGTGCACTTAACTCGCTGCGCTACCGACCACTCCCCTTGTCTTTTACTTCTTACATTGTATTTTTTTGTTGTTGTTGTCATTTTTATTCTAGTAAAATTTTATTAGTTTTTAAGTGCCTGATAGTCATCATTATTTGGGAAATCTTTATGAGAAGTGACAGTCAAGAGAGAACTAACAGACTAGAGACAATAATTTTTAAAGTGATAACACAGCAGATAGATGAGTAGTGACCTAGAACAGGTAGAACTGAGGTGAAAATATATATCCAGGATTTATAAGACAACAGATAATGTCTTGCCATGACACCAGAAAACTTGAAATTTTCAACTTGCTGTAGCACTTTCTACTTAATAAATAATATGAAATTGTGTAGTATTAATGTTTGGGTGTTAATATTAGAGAAAAATTGGAAGTGTCTCTTATTTCCACTTAAAAATAGTTTCTAACTCAGTAGTAAACAAAAAATAATTCTGATTGCTTCCTGGCTTTTTGCCTAAGATCAAGTGTCAAAATAAATCTGATCCTAATAATAATCTGGTATGTATTAGGCTGATCTGATATTGTTATGGCTATATTATGGCTATATTATGTTTTTTAAACTCTAAATATACAAAATGACAATTAGAAGGAAATGTATCAAATGTTAACAATAGTTTGAATTGTGTGGGCAGATTTATATTTTTCCTCTTTGGTTCTTTGTTTTCAAGCTTATTTATTTATTTATGTTTTTAATTAAAGCATTTTCAGAATGATTCAATCGCCAGGAAAAATGAAATGCCAAGAGAGAAAACCCTTACAGGAACCCTTCTTAGATTGTTCTGAAACAGTTATAGCTTAGTTGTAAGCTTGATTCCTGCTGCTGGCTTTTTGCCTCTTGTAATTCATTTTCTGTAATAGCTACAAAAATATGTAGTACAAACAGTATTTTTTTTAACCCATCATTCATAAGATAACCAAAATGAACTCTTTTGTAACAAACTCTCAAGGAACATTAAATTTTCACTCTGAAGTGAAATTGAAGCCTGCATTACATCAGCTTGGCACTTTTCTGACTTGCACACTGGTGGCTGCCAACAATTTCTTATCCAGGACTCTGGCAGGGCTGAATGCAAACCACACAAGACTACAGACATCCCAAAACTGTACTGTTCCTGGTGAGGATAAACAAAAACAAAAGAAAAACTCCCACTTTTTTTTTTAACTATCAGTGGAATAGGGAGATGTCACATTCTGACCACTCCCACATCATGACCAAGCAAGAATATTCTGTTAGAGCATTGGTTAAAAATGTAACAATGTTAAATATTGACACAGTTTAGCATTTCCCACAGAAGTATCTGGCAAAGTTAAGATACTAGTTGTTGTTTAAAGCCACCACGTCTTTGGTTTTACAAGCTAATGTTATTCAGTAGAGAGGAACTAGTCTACATGATACTTAATCAAAAACAGAATCTACTGAGATACTGACCTTAAAACACCCCTTCTAATATCATCTTTTGTTCCACTTGTCTGTATCTATTAAGAACTCTAAAGTCTTTTAATCAATTGTCCCCAGTTGAAAAACATTAATGGGTACATATTATCTTGAATGATTTATGTTTTAACAACAGAGCACTGCTCAGCTATGGCTCATGGTAAAACTAAGGGTATGATGCCTCAGGTCTGAAAGGTTTAGGGCCTAGTCATTAGTTATCTCTCCAGCGGCTAATTACCATGTATTAAACAAATATAGCACTCTATATCTGGAAGACAGTTCCATGGATATCCTTATACACAGATATACCATAGACATTCATTGTGTATTAATATAAAAACAGTAAGTCCTGAACACCCCTTGAAATGCACGAAACTAGCTCTAGTGCTTAAACTCGGGATAAAAATCGTTGCCTTTAATATGTACCTGAAAGCAAAAGTAAACAATAGTCTACAGTGAGTCAGTATGTAGTTCATGTTGAAACAGTGTCTACTTAGATACCCTCTTCACCTATTTCCTATTATACATCCATCACACACTCCAAAGGTAACCTTAGCAAAGCAAAGACTGCAAAAGCTGGATAAGGGCAAGAGACTGGCATACTTTAACGATGACTCTTTAGTCATTATCAGACCACCCCATGAGTTGGGGCCCTTTTTTAGGAGTCCTGAGATTCCCAAACAGATATGATGGGCCTACACATCGAATAAATCCCTCTCTCCATTGTTACCGGTCATCTATATCAGGAACAACAAAACAGACCCCTTTGTGGACCCCCCATAGGACCTTGCCCTCAACTTGGATCAACAATGGTAGAGAATGTTTCATCCTCTGAAGGGAGGGTGGACAACATACTCTATGCTACACCTGAGGAAGAAAAGTCCTGATATTGGGGCAGCTTGAAATGTTCCTACTCATGACCACAGAATGTGAGGTCAGCAGCCATGACATCATCTCCCCAGACAATAATTAGGATCCACCAGCATATCAGATTTCAGGCTCAGGCAAAAACAAAACAAAAAAACACTAGTATAGCTACAGGCCCTTTAAATATAACTAAAATATGCCTACTAGTTATCTACAACACTTCATCTGCACTATTCCAGCCTTTAGGTCCATGATTGTTCCACAATTTGTTTGGCTTTGTATAGTAACTCTCTTTTCAGCCACCAGGTTTCAGATGCTAGCAGGATGTGACCAGACTTCCCTGGACAGATAACCCCACCAATGTGCATTGGAGCTCTGCTTCCCCAGATCCCTTTCCCACTAGGGAAAGAGAGAGACAGGATGGGAGTAAGGATCGACCTGTTACTGCCCATGTTCAGCGGGGAAGCAATTACAGAAGCCAGACCTTCAACCTTCTGCATCCCACAATGATCTTGGGTCCATACTCCTAGAGGGTTAAAGAATAGGAAAGCTATCAGTGGAGGGGATGGTATACGGAGGTCTGGTGGTGGGAATTGTGCGAAGCTGTACCCCTCTTATCCTATGGTTTTGTCAATGTTTCCTTTTTATAAATAAATAAAAAAAAAGTGAGCTCAGATCTACAGGGATGCAGAGGTCACATAAGCTCCTAAGCTGAATATGGGCCCCAAATCACATCAGATCAATGGGGTTTGCAGTCAACAATATTAATACACCTTTCCCATATTTGGGATCTACTCTCTTCCCAGATCCAGCTTTTTGGTCCTTTTTCTGGCCATGACATCATCCCCTCAGACAATAACTAGGATCCACCTGCATATCGGATTTCAGGCTCAGGGAAGAAAAAAAAAATAGTATAGCCACAGGCCATTTGGAATATAACTAAAATATGCCTACTAGCTATCTACAGAACAGAGACCCTTTCCCCCCAACTCTTCATCTGCACTACTCCAGCTTTTAGGCTCATGATTAGTCAACAATTTATTTGGCTTTATATGTCAACTCTCTTTTCAGCCACCAGGTTCCAGATGCTAGCAGGATGCCAACCAGACTTCCCTGGACAGATGACCCCACCAGTGTGTCCTGGAGCTCCAATACCCCAGAACCCCACCCGACAAGGGAAAGAGAGAGGCAGGCTGGGAGTATGGCTCCTGTTCATCTGGGAAGCAATTACAGAAGCTGGACCTTTCACCTTCTGCATCCCACAATGACCTTAGGTCTATATTCCCAGAGGGTTAAAGAATAGGAAAGCTATCAGGGGAGGGCATGGCATATGGAGTTCTGGTGGTGGGAACTGTGTGGAGTTGTACCCCTCTTATCCTATGGTTTTGTCAGTGTTTCCTGTTTATAAATAAATGCTAAAAGAAATCATTGCCTTTGAAATATGCAACTTTCAGATGTTTGAAATCCATTGAAACTTGAAATAATCAAATATTGTTACTGAGAATCATTAAATTCTTAAAATGTTTGAAATATTTTAATATACTTCGTTTTTATTTGATAGGACTGAGATAAATTTAGAGGGGGTGGGACGATAATTTAGAGGGAGAGAGAGAGAGAGAGACACTGTCAACACTGCTTCACTACTCCTGAAGTTTCCTACCTATAGATGGAGGAACCCACCTTGAACCCAAGATCCTTACACATGGTAATGTATGCATTCAACCAGTTGCATCACTGCCTACCCTACTAAGAATCATGTTAATGAGTAAATAAGAATATATGCCAAGTAATCTATATATTTTAAAATTTCTAGTAGTGATTTGATAGTGGTTGGTAAGTTTATGAAATTACCACACTGGACTTGACACCAAAGTTCTATAGTATCCCCAACCTCCAACAATAACCACCATAACTTTCACAGTCTTAATGAAAGGTTAGGTGCCTTCCTCCTCCTCTTCCTGCAAGTTCGTGTATTTCAATGATCTATCTTTCACTTATAAACTATCTGGTAGATGTTTCTTACCTCCTTGCTCTACTGAACATAATCTCTTTCAGTTCCATTCATTTTTTCCCCCAAAGGAGACAATATCATTTTTTTAAATGGCAAATAGTGTTCCATGAAATATATAGCAAATGAAAGACACATAAGAAGAATCAGAGAGAAAAGGAGAGAAGACACCACATCAATGTTCCATCATGTGTGAAACATCCCCCTTTCATGGTGCTCCCATGTGGTAGCCAGGAACTTGGGTCCAAGTCTTGCACATGATAAACTGTGAGCTCCACTAAGTGAGCTATTTCCCATCTCATATATTTTAAAATGTGTTTCTAAATTGCATGAATGAGTTCCTTCTGAAAAATATGTCCTTTTAACAATTTTTTCAATAGCATAAAGGTCATTATGTCCTTTATAAACTACAAATATTTCAAATCTGCAACAGGAATTTATGGTAAAAGTAAATCAAATGTAATTTGAGTGTATTTAAATTTGGATTGCAACTGGAATTAGTTTTACGGTAAATTTGAAGTTGAACTTGAATCCTTTAAATAGAAGTATTTGAAAGTTGCAGGGCATTTCACATTTTGTGATCCTACAATTGCAAATGATGAATTCCTTCCATGTGGTCTTATTTTTAAATTCAAGAGTACAATCAGGATTGATCACCACAAATTAGCCAAAATAGTATGTGTAATTTCCCTAGTCATTATTTTTACGATGACTTCTACTATCAAAGACCCCATATATTTCTCCTTTAATTTATACACTGTAATTTGGTAAGATGCTCTAAAAAGCACAATTTAAGAATTCCTATCCTAAATCTCTTGTTTAAGGAGAGGAGTGAAAACATTTGCTCAACTTCTGAGTAGTCTTTTGCCTGCAAGTACCTGAAGTACCAAAGCTCTAGAGCTTCATGTCTGCTTCTGAGCAGAGACATTTTCAATATCTGTTTCATAGCCTAGCTTAATACTTAACAGATTGCCTGGTAGTATAATCACTCGTGTGCTTGCAGAAAACCAAAGGGCTCAAATGACATGAATGACACTGTAAATCTGCATAGCTATTCATTTTATACTGACTTTCAGTGTTCTTAATATCATCAGAGGGTCTGATAATCCTCAAATAATTTTGTTGCCTTATTGTACTGTTGCCTGGTAATGAAAACAGACATCTTTCCAGCCTTCAGCTTTCACATCACCCTTTGAGAACACACACACATTCTCTCCCTCTCTCTCTCTCTCTCCCTATCCCTCTCTCTCTCTCTCTCTCTCTCTCTGTCTCTCTCTCTCTGTCTCTCTCTCTCTCTCTCTCTCTCACACACACACACACACACACATACATACATACATACAGAGAGGAGAGAGTTTTATATGTTAATATGTTTCAGTGTTTATTCAGGGGAAAGGGGCTCAATTAGCTTATTTGGATCAAATCAGATAATCTCTTCAGGCTCTGTCCCTTTAGGCTCAATAACCTAACTCTACAAATTGTGTGTATGTTGTAAATCTCTCTTGGTAACAAAAGAAAACAATATGGAAAAAACCTGAATTTTTAACATCATTAATCTATAGCTAACTCAGCTTGCTGTCTTATGCAATAGTATGAAAAACAGCTGGGTCCCAGTAACCAGAAAGCACTTTTATGGTTTCTCTTAAGGGCCATTAAATCAATGTGATGAGAGCACAGCTGGACTGGATCCTGAAAATTTTATCAGATCCCACAAAATGCATAAAGGAAGCATGTGGTACTGTTACAGACTCAACACCAGCTCTCTTGCTTAGAATGCAGGTGGAATTTAACCAAGAAAGCAATGTCCATTATTGAGTCCTTGAAAATTCTTATTTTCCTTATATCTCTCCCTTTGTATGAGTGTCTCCATAAAGTACCAGTTACTCATGCAGCTATTAAAAACTATTTTCTGGGGAGTCGGGCTGTAGCGCAGCGGGTTAAGCGCAGGTGGCGCAAAGCACAAGGACCGGCATAAGGATCCCGGTTCGAACCCCGGCTCCCCACATGCAGGGGAGTCGCTTCACAGGCGGTGAAGCAGGTCTGCAGGTGTCTCTCCTCCTCTCTCTTCCCCTCCTCTCTCCATTTCTCTCTGTCCTATCCAACAATGACAACAACAATAATAACTACAACAATAAAAACAACAAGGGCAACAAAAGGGAATAAATAAATAAAATAAATTAAAAAAACTATTTTCTGGGTGGATTCACTGTCATGACTAGGGTATGTAAGGTTATATTGGATTTCCCAATATAACCTTCAGCATCTAAAGGCATAATTTTTGCTTTATAAATTTTAATATATAGATCCAAAACTAAAGTTTTTAAGAAAGTTTAGTGATATTAGTGACTGAATAAGGTTTTCCAATTAAAAACCAACTTAGAAGTAGCAACTTCTACCTAAATAAATTGAAGCATATACAGCTACCAAAATCATGCACTAATACCTTCCCTCTTCCTATTTTGACTCAGTTTTTTCCTATGTACTATGGGTAATGAGCAGAATTGAAAAAAAATGCTATTTAAAGGTTGTAGGAAAATTTTAAATAAACCAACAAGCCATATTATGTAAGAGTGATAGAGCTGGGAAAATTGGGTAATTTTCATGCAGAAGAATGGAACTGAGCCACTTCGTCTCACCAGAAACAAAAGTCAACTCCAAATGGATCAAAGACCTAGATGTTAGACCAGAAATTATCAAATACTTAGAGGAAAACATTGGTGGAACGTTTTCCCACCTAAACCTTAAGGACATGCTTGATGATACAAACCCAACTGCAAGGAAGACTAAAATGGAAACAAATCAATGGGACTAAAAAAAAAATGTAAAGCTTCTGCACAGTCAAAGAAACTATCGCACAAAGATACCCTTCACAGAATAGGAGAAGATCTTCACATGCCATACATCAGACAAGAGACTAATCACCAAAATATACAAAGAGCTCAGCAAACTTAGCAACAAAAAACAAATTACCCCATCCAAAAATGGGCAGAGGATATGAAGAGAACATTCACTACAGAAGAGATCCAAAAGGCTAACAAACACATGAAAAATTGCACCAGGTCACACATTGTCAAGAAATGCAAATAAAGACAACACTGAGACACCACCTCCCCCCTGTGAGAATGGCATACATCGGAAAGGACAATAGCAACAAATGCTGGAGAGGCTATGGGGACAGAGGAACCCTTCTGCACTGCTGGTGGGAATGTAAATTGGTCCATCCTCTGTGGAGAGCAATCAGGAGAACTCTCATAAGGATAGACATGGGCTTTCCATATGGTCCAGTACTTCCTCTTTTAGGGATATACCCCCAAGGACTCCATAGTGCCCAACCAAAAAGATATATGTACACCTATGTTCATAGCAGCACAATTCGTAATAGCTAAAACCAGGAAGCAACCCAGGTGATCAACAACAGATGAGTGGCTGAAAAAGCTGTGGTATAAATTACACAATTAAATATTAGCTATTAAAAACAATGAACCCACCTTCTCTGACCCATCTTGAACAGAGCTAGAAGGAATTATGTTAAGTGAGCTAAGTCAGAAAGATAAAGACAAGTATGGGATGATCCCACTCATAAACAGAAGTTGAGAAAGAAGAACAGAAAAGTAAACTCAAAGCAGGTTTTTTTTTTAATATTTACTTTATTTATTTATTCCCTTTTGTTGCCCTTGTTGTCTTATTGTTGTAGTTATTATTGTTGTTGTCGTTATTGGATAGGACAGAGAGAAATGGAGACAGGAGGGGAAGACAGAGAGGAGGAGAGAAAGATAGACACCTGCAGACCTGCTTCACTGCCTGTGAAGCAACTCCCCTGCAGGTGGGGAGCCCGGGTTCAAACTGGGATCCTTATGCTGGTCCTTGTGCTTTGCGCCACCTGCGCTTAACCCATTGCGCTACAGCCCGACTCCCTCAAAGCAGGTTTTGACTGAATTTGGAGTAGGGCACCAAAGTAAAAATCTCTGGGTTGAGGGTGAGGGCAAAGTTTGGCTTCACTAGAAGGGGGTAAGGGGGTTGGGATGGGACACAGAATTTTGGTGTTTATATACACTCCTATTAATTTGTAGTCATATAAATCACTATTTATTTAATATGAGAGGGGAAAATTGATTGAATGTCTCAATGTACTTTTTAATGTACAGACCATAGGCTGAGTTTTTGATAGGTTGACTCTCTTAAAAGCCTAGACCAGGGAGAACAGAAGCAACCGGTGGCACAGCTATATACAAATATATAAAAATATTGATGTCAAAGGACATCAATTATGGTGATGTTGTGTATGATACAGCAATTCATAATAAAGGGATATTTCAAAGTTAACCCAATTGCCAAATAATGTGATTATATCGATAACTATCTATTGCCTTCTTAAACCCTAAGACAGCAGGAACCTCCCACTTCCTCTATAGATCCTATAGTTCCCTAGTCCTGGAATCTCTAGAGTGGGGGTCACTTTCCTGCATGCTTCTCTCAGTTCATACCAAATGATATTGCATCCGATGGTCCCAATCTAACCAATAAAATGAGTACAACCTCAGCAAGCTTCACTTCAGACTTTTTCCAGAGACATCAGGTGTGGAAGGTCAGCCCTTCAGCCTTATTACTTGGGTGAGACCTTTCCTTTCATAGGATTCACTAATTTTATTTCAGGTGGTTCACTTCCTAACAAAGTCCCAAAACATAAATATAAACCATATCCCACCAGGAATATGTTCATATGTATCCATAAATTAATATATACCTGAAAGCAAAAGTACACAATAGTCTGCAAGGAGTCATTATAAAGTTCACAATGCAATAATGTCTACTTAGAAGTAGATACACTCATCACCTACTTCCTATTACACTTCCCTCACTCACTCCAAAGATAACCTTATCAAAGCAAGGACTGCAAATCTGAATAAGGACAAGAGACTGTCATACTTTAATGATGATTCTCTAGTCACTATCAGGCCACCCCTGATATGGCTAGTGCCGTATTTAGGGAGTCCTGAGATTCCCAAACAGGCATGATTGGCCTAGACCGCAAATAAATCCTTCTCCCTAATATTACCAGTACCACAGAATGTGAGCTCAGATCTACAGGGATGCAGAGGTCACATAGGCTCTTAAGATGAATACGGGCCTCAGATCATATCAAATCAATGGGGTTTATAGTCAACAATATTTATACCACTTTTCCATATTTGAGAGCTACTCTCTTCTCTGATCAAGCTTTCTGGTCCTTTCTCCAGCCATGATATCATCTCCCCAGACAATAACTTGGATTCACCTGCATGTTAGATTTCAGGGTCTGGGAAACAAACAACAAGCAAGCAAACAAACAAACAAACAAAAAAACCCAAAATGAGTATAGTCACAGAGCCTTTGGAATAGAACTAAAATAGACCTACTAGCTATCTACAAAACGGAGACCCCTCAACTCTTCATCTGCACTATTCTAGCCTTTAAGTTCATTATTAGTCACTAACTTGTCTGGATTTATATGTTAACTCTCTTTTCAGCCACCAGGTTCCAAATGCTACCATGATGCCAACCAGATTTCCCCACCAATGTGTCCTGGAGCCCTGCTGCCCCAGAGCTCCACCCCACTAGGGAAAGAGAGAGAGAGACTGGGATTATGGATTGACCTGCAAAGCCCATGTTCAGCGGGGTAAGCAATTACAGAAGCCAGACCTTCCACCTTCTGCATCCCATAATGACCTTGGGTCCATACTTCCAGAAGGATAAAGAATAAGAAAGCTATTAGGGGAGGGGATGAGATGTGGAGTTCTGATGGTGGGAATTGTGTGGAGTTGTACCCTCTTATCCTATGGTTTTGTCAATGTTTCCTTTTTATAAAAAAAAAGAAGGAGGAGGAGGAGAAAAAGAAGGAGAAGGAGGAGGACGAGGAGGAGGAGGAGGAGGAGGAGAAATGATAGAGCTTTAAAATTGGTGCTAGTTTTCATATATCTTTTGGTAACTAGACATAACTGTTTAGCTTTCCAATCCTGCAATATTTGTTCACTTAATCACTGTGTCATATTGAGAGAGACAATGACTTTACATTAGCGTGAATGTATGCTATGAACTGAGACTGAAAATGGTGTTCCACTATGTTATATATTGACTCTTGAAAATCTTAGTTTCCTCATTTGTGACAATAAAATAATGATAGAATTGTGGAGTTGGGCAGTAGCACAGCATGGGTTAAGTGCACATGGCACAAAACACAAGGACTTGCATAACGATCCTGGTTCAAGCCCTTGGCTCCCCACCTGCAGGGGAGGTGCTTCACAAGTGGTGAAGCAGGTCTATGGGTGTCTATCTTTCTCTCCCATTCTCTGTCTTCCCCTCCTCTCTCCATTTCTGTCTGTCCTATCCAACAATGATGACATCAGTAACAACAGTGATAATAACTAAAAAAATAAAACACAAGGACAACAAAAGGGAATAAATAAATATTTAAAAAATATAATGATAGAATTTCTATTTAGTTATTAGAGAAAAATGAAGAAATACATATAAAGCATTCAGTTCAGTGATTACATATTTTCAAAAATGATAACGTCTCATAATATCTTCTTCTCCATCTGCTAGTCTTTCTCTGTCATCATAAGCATCATCATCAATTTTCACTCCAGCATTCATCATGCTCATGATTGTGAATCCCCATCTGTGAGGAAATGGTATTACTTAATCTACATGTTTCATAACACTAAATGGTCATAGATTAAATTCATAGATTAAAGCAATATTTAATCAAACCTGAATGACCAAATACTTTTCAAGTTTTGCTGGATGAAACTGTCCCTAAATTCATGTGGTGAAAAAGAATAGATATATTATTGGTGGGTATCTAAATTGTTCCAGTCCCAATGAAAATTCCTCAAAGTTTTAAAAATGGACCTATTTACTATGGGGAGATGAAAAATTGTGCTCATATTTCAACAACTGTACTACGAACCATTAACTCCCCCAGTAAAAATATAATATAGTATAGTATAATTAATATAATATAATATAATATAATATAATATAATATAATATAATATAATATAATATAATATAATATAATATAATATAGGATCTACCATACAATGCAGCAAATCCTTTTCTAGATTTCTATCCAAAGAATGAAACATATATCTGAAGAGACCTACACAACCTATATTTATTACAGTACTATTTTTATACTCAAAGTCTATCAACAGCCCATATGTTTAATGGCAGATGAACAATTAATAAATCGATCAAAGATACACACGACGGAATACTACTCAGTTGTTAAAACCAAGATTAAATCTCTTTTGCTATAACTTAGATGAAGCTTCAAGGAATCATGTAAGTGAAATAAGCCAGAAGGAGGACAAATACCAGATGATTTCACTAATAGAAGGGACTTATAAAACAAAATGAATAAAAATACAGTGCAAAATTTCAGTTAGCGATAATCTATTTCAACTGATTCTAGGATGTACAGAAAGGAATTAGGAGGCAGTCAAAAGAGAGTTGAGGATCTAATTAATGTCCAGTGGTGGAAGAAGATGACAAGTTGGTGAAGGATGTGGTATATTAACATCTATCGGGGGAAATAAGAAATTCTAGAAGTATGACAACAACAGCTTTGTAAATCATTATTCCGTCAATAAGGTGATTATAAAAAGAAGAAAGTGTCTCTAAACTCAGCATCAAACATATGGTTTGAGAATTTTCCATTCTGATTTTAGAAACAACTGTAAAGTCATTTTTTTCAAATATACACATCTCAAAATATAAACTTATGTGTCATAATAAATACTGATCTTTATTTAACACAGATGCTTATTAAGATTTATCTTAGAAAAAGACCAGATAGCAAATGCTGCATCATGACACAATGGTTCTTGTGTAATAGTCACGTTAATGGTGGCCACAAATATCTGCCAAGCTTGAGAAATCTGCTCTGGGGTAATTCATAGTCAAAACAGAAGTATCACATGAGATATAAAATAAGAAATAGCAGCTAAAAATCAACCAGAAAAACAAATCAGACAAATAAGCTTAGTAAGATTATCTTCCAGAAAAGACTAATGACATTTTGCCTATTATGGGCAGTTTAGGAACATGTTATTTCGTACTTCACTCCCACTTGTACTAAGATCAAAAGTACACTCCTACTTCCTTTCCTCTCATAGTTATTTTAAGCTTAGCCAGATATAATAAGGGTACCCTCAAGCAATAACAATGAACAAACTTAAATTTCAGAGGTTTACATTTTTATTCAAGTCGATTTTTTTCAGCAATTTCCAAAAAGCTCAAGTTAAAAATACTTATATTGAACTTTTCATGCTTTCTCTTTTTTTATTATTTATTTTAAAAAGGAGACATTAATAAAACTGTAGGATAGGAGGGGTACAACTCCACACAAATCCCACCACCAGGTCTCTATATCCCATCCCATGCCCTGATAACTTTCTTTTAAAACGTTTTCCCTCCTCCCTAACACATAAAACATATCACGTAACAGATATAAAACTGGAGATAAGACATAAATCTTGTGACCCTAGTACTGTTACAAATGAGGATCCAGCAATCACAATGTTCTTGCAGGTAACATAAAGATAGGTATTATTTGTACTAGGACTTTAAATCATATAAGCCATAGTTTTAACCATATGAGCACTAATTGTCATGTATGATTTATTACATAGTTTACCCTATTTAAGTGTGGCACAAAATAGAGGATTAAGTCAAGTGTTGGTTCCAATTCTAATACAGTTACTGTCTCCAAGTTTTCTCATTTTGTGTCATCCTCTGATTTTTTTCATTTCACATTTTATTATTTTGTTTGGATTTTAATTCTGTCCATCATTGTTCAATAGATATAATGTAATTGAAGAAGATAAAAAAGTAATTGAATTATACTACAGGATCAAACTTTATATCTGAGTTTTTCAAAACTCACAACTTTATAACGAAAATTCCATCTACGCATTGGTGGGAACAATAACTAAATTTTTTATTTAGATAAAAATAGCACAAATAATCAATATCATTATTGTTTTCATTTTTATCAGTAGTTGAGATTAATCCACAAATGTCCTGATTAACTTCAAGTGAGTAAAATTTTTTAGATTTACTTATATAGCTAAGATTAATATTGATGGTGGTCAGATAACTGGGGAGAAGTTTTAACAGTTAGCATAACTTTCATGCATAAGATCTTGTTTTTAACTGTGGCGATATATATGCTGAGAGAAATGGTGTTTTAGTCTCTCTTCCATCCTCCCTCACAAAAACAAGTATATCTTTCTTTTTTTCCTTATCGGGAGATCACTAATATATTGTCAACATTAAAATATAGTCTGTACATGTGTAGCATTTCTCAGTTTTCCACATAACACTCTGAACCTCCACCTAGATCTTCCTCTACCATCATGTTCCAGGACCCAGAGTCCTTTATTTTGGTGCAATACAACAAAGGTACATTTTTGAAAGTATTTATCAGCACCATTTACTTCTTCCATGAGTCTAAGATACCCTGAGAGAAGTGGTCCTCTCAGTTAAGGGATCTGTAATGACAGAAAGGAAAAAAAATCATGTATCTGAATTGACAACAGTTGACAAAGATAAGGTTTCTCGATTTCAACTCTTTCCTGGTTCAAACTGGAAAATTGTTGAGGCTAATATAGAAGGATAATTAAAGGCAATAGTGGGTCTTCACTTGGCTCCCTGAAGAAACAGAATAAGGTTCCAGACTCTTGTCTAAATCATAAAGATGCCCCCCCATGGCTAGTAAATCACTGCTGCTAGAGGCTCCACAGTGTATTTCAGATCATTCCTTCCAGTTTCACTAAAGCATAGAGTAGTTTCTCCTGAAATACTTGTGTTCCTTTTTAATGAAGTGATCTCCAACAGGACAGTTATACCAATATATAAGTTCTTCAATCTTCACTTCAGATCTTTATTTGAATATGACTGTCAACAAGTTGGGAGATGGCCATTGTATCTTCTGATCTGAGAGACCATCCACGGTTCTTTTAGGGTCTACCTCCAGGCAGATGCAACCTCTCTTCAGAATTTGATTAAAAGGATCAGGTTGAATTAATTGTCATTCTAGGCCCAGTGCCTTTGAATAGAGAACAAGTGATTGCAGAGACCTTGCCTCATCAATAGGTAATTTTAATTCGATTCATTACAGAACAATATCATGGGACTACAGATGGGTTATGGTTTTTCAGATGAATGCCACGATCTTTGTGAGAAAAATACAGTAAATTTGGCCTGAACCACTAACCAGAGCATCAGATAGAGCATTTTCCTGGAAGATTCACCTCAATTTGTTTCACAATATATAGAGTGCATATAATTTCAACAAAAAGTAGAGAGTAAATCTGTAATAAATTAATTTGCATTTGATTAACACCATTTAAGAATTCTTCCAATTTTTCAAGTATATTGTATGGGATAAGTATAGGCTTTCTGATTTAGGCATAAAATATTATGTTTTAAAATGCACTTTAGGGAGTCGGGCTGTAGCGCAGCGGGTTAAGCGCAGGTGGCGCAAAGCACAAGGATTGGCATAAGGCTCCCGGTTCGAACCCCGGCTCCCCACCTGCAGGGGAGTCGCTTCACAAGCGGTGCAGCAGGTCTGCAGTTGTCTATCTTTCTCTCCTCCTCTCTGTCTTCCCCTCCTCTCTCCATTTCTCTCTGTCCTATCCAGCAATGACTACAACAATAAAACAAGGGCAACAAAAAGGGAATAAATAAATAAAATAAATATTTAAAAAAATGCACTATAAATAGTTTTACATGTCTTTTCATCTATATAGCTACAGACATATATTTATTGTACTTGAACAATTTAATGTGTTTTGAATGTGAAATATTTTTGACATTAGATTTATTTTTGGAGCTTGATGTCTGCATGACTCCAGCACTTCTAACAGCCATGTTTTTCATTTATTTTTTGAGGAAAGTGAGAGATAGAGACAGTGATAGAAAGAGAGAGAAAGAGGAGGAAGAAAAAGAAAAAAGAAGAATGAGGATAAAAAGGAGAAGAATGAGGAAGGAGGAGGAGGAGAAGAAGAAACATCTGTAGCACTGTTACAGAACTCATGAAGCTTCCGTCCTGAAGATGGGGACCCGGGGTTTGAACCCAGGTTTATATGCAGGTACCATCATTTTTATAGCAATAAACTGAGGAAATTTTAAACAGTAGACATAATTAGCAAATCTGTAATTACCATTTATATTTACAACATTTTATACTTCACCCTTTCCTCATTAAAATAATTTACTGTTTTAATTAATTAATTAATTTATTTATTTATGGAGGAGAAAGAGAGATACCAAAGTACTGCTCAGCTCTAGCTTAATGTTATGCCGGAGACTGAACTTGGAGCATCTGGCGCCTCAGGCAAATAACTTGTGTGTCCTATCAGACATATCTGCCTCCTCAGTCATAATTTTCCGATTTAAATAGTTTTTAAAATATCTATTTATTTCCTTTTTGTTGCCCTTGTTGTTTTTATTGTTGATGTTGTCGTTGTTGGATAGGACAGAGAGAAATGGAGAGAGGAGGGGAAGACAGAGAGGGGGAGAGAAAGACAGACACCTGCTGACCTGCTTCACAGCCTGTGAAGCGACTCCCCTGCAGGTGGGGAGCCGGGGGCTCAAACCAGGATCTTTACTTAAATATGTTTTTATAACATGTATTTCACAGTTTTTTTTCTAGATATTAAAAGATTGACATTTCCTGCATTTAAGAACCTAATTCAACAAACTCTTTCAATGACTACACATTATCTGCCTGTTTCCAAAAGAAATGAACAAAATTAAATCTAAATTTATTTAGCATTTTAATGTCAAGTTTTACTGAATTATTTTCATAGGTAAATGTTAATAAATCAAATTAATATAGACCAAGGCCATATTATTCTAGTATTTGAAAAGCATATGCATAATGTCCCCAATCAAGTCTACCAAATTGGCAATAAGACTCTACGACACCTAACATGTGTTCTGAAGATATGGTCCTAAGAAACTGGTGAGAAAAATCAAGAGTTCAGTGAACTAGGAATGCCTAATTTTTGGTGACTAAATAGAGCTTATGGATAGAAAGAATTAAGATAAACCAATTGCTATCTCAATGCCTGATGGTGAAAATGGACCTAAATTGGGGGGTGAGAGTGTTTTGCGGACAGTTACCAAGAGAAATGAGAAATTGTACTCATATGTCCCCAACTGTACTGCAAACCATTAAGCTTCCAATAAAATGATTTTTTAAAAAGGCTTTAGACTTTAGGGATATTGTTATTACTAGGAACTCTCCAGGGTACTGGATTGAAGGTCTGTGCGACTCAAAGGACATTCTGACTGTAACCTCTGCTTAAGTCCCAATTTGTTTCCTCAAATTCCAAGTACTTCTCCAAAACCACAACTATTCTGTATAGACAAAATTAAAAAGTCAGCAAACTGACTTTCTCAACTATACTTGAGAAGCTTTGCTTAATCCTTTTGTATCCTTGCCTACTACTTGTTTTGTCATTTATACCCATAATAGACAATCTCATTCCCCATGTAACTAAAAAAAGCACTTTCTTGGTCAGCCACATGTGGAAAGATGAAACTAGATCATTATTTAACACTGTACACTACAATTAATTCAACATGAATTAAATAATTGGATATTTGATATAATACAATAAAATGCATAGAAGAAAATAGGATGTATCTAGGGAAATACATACCTGTGGATAAGGAAAACTAAAGCAAGAATAAATAAATGCAATTACACCAGATTAAAAAGCTTCTACACATTGAAAGAAAGTTCCATAAAAATATAAAGGCAATTTATCAGTTGGGAGATGATATTTACACAACAGGCAAGTGAAAAGGATTGATAATGAAAATTTATAAAGAGGGGCCAGGTGGTAGCATAGCCACTTGAGTGCACATATTACAATGCATAAGAACCCTGGTTTAAGCCCCTGGTCCCCACCTGAGGGGGAAAACTTAGCAAGTGGTGAAGTAGTGCTACAGGTCTCTCTTTTTATATCTCCCATCCCCTTCTCAATTTCTCTCTGTCCTATAAAATATAAGATGAAAAAAGGGGGGAAAGACTGCTGTGAGCAGTGGATTCATCACTCAGGCACTGAACCTCAGCTATAAATCTGATGGCAGAAACAAAAAGAAAAAAAAAAGATTTAAAAAAGGACAACAGCTTAGACAAATCGAAAATAGAAACAAAAGGATTCAGTAAAAAGTTGATAAAATATCTTAAAGATTGGGGATCGGGCAGTAGCACAGCTGGTTAAATGCACGTGGCATGAAGCACAAGACCAGCATAAGGATCCGGGTTCCAGCCCTGGCTCCCCACCTGACGGGGAGTCGCTTCACAGGTGGTGAAGCAGGTATGCAGGTGTCTGTCTTTCTCTCCCCCTCTGTCTTACCCTCCTCTCTCCATTTCTCACTGTACTATCCAACAACAACGAAATCATCAACAACAATAATGACTGCAACAACAATAAAAAACAAAGGCAATGAAAGAGAAATAAATAATAATAATTTTTTTTAAATCTTAAAGAATGCATTCTTTTTTTTTTTGCCTCCAGGGTTATTCTGAGGCTTGGTGCTGGCACTATGAATCCACTGTTCCTGGCAGTCATTTTTTTTTCTATTTTATTGGATAGGACAGAGAGAAACTGAGAGGGGAGGGGTAATTGGAGAGAGAGAAAGAATAATAGACATCTGCAAACCTGCTTCACTGCTCTAGTGAAGCATTCCCCACTGCAGGTATGACTTCTGTAATTGCTTCTCCACTGAACATGGACATTGGCAGGTCAATCCATACCCCTAGCCTGTTTCTATCTTTCCCTAGTGAGGCAGTACTTTGAGGAGGTGAGGTTCCAGGACACGTTGGGGAGGTTATCTGCCCAGGGAAGTCAGGATGCTGTCATGGAAGCATCTGCAACTTGGTGACTGAAAAGCAGTAAAATACAAAGCAGGATGAATAGTGTAATAATCAGGAACCTAAGAGTAAGAATAGAGCAGATGGAACTAAGGGTCTTCAAGTGAGAAGAAGCTAGGAAGTCTATTTTAGATACATTCCAAAGGGCCCAGAACTTTTGTAATTTTTGCCTAAGCCCAGTAACTGACATGCAGGTGGGCTAAAAGTATTGTCTGGGAAGATGTTATCAGAGTTGAGAATAAAGCTAGAAAGCTGGGCTAGGGCAGAAAGTAGCTTGCAATTATGAGAAAACTATATAAATACCTTTAAGTGTAAACCCCATTGATCTGACCTAGGTCCTCTGTCTATTCAGATTTAGCACAGATGCTGTATAACCTCTGCATTCCTGTCAGTCTAAACTTTCAGTCCATGGTCATAGCTAGGAACATTCTAGCTGCACTCGTTTCAGGACCAGTCTTCTTCGAGTGGCAGAGTAGGTTGACCCAACCTCCCTTTGGAGAGAGGGGCCGTCTCTAGCTTTGCTGTTTTACAGTGAAGGGTAAGTTCTTGTAGAGGCCAAGAGGGTTTATGATGTTGTTCCTTTTTTCTTTCTTCTTTTCTTTTCTTTCCTTTTCTTTCCTTTTTTTCCTTTCTTTTTCTTTTTTCCTCCAGGGTTATCTGTGAGGCTCGGTACCTGCACTATGAATTCATTGTTCCTGGAGGCTATTTTCTCCCTTTTGTTGCCCTTGTTGTTGAAAATTGTTGTTTTTATTGCTGTTATTGTTGTTGGTTTGGACAGAGAGAAAGAGAGAGAGAAGGGGAAGACAGAGAAGGTAGAGAAAGATAGACACCTGCAGACTTGCTTCACCACTTGTGAAGCAACTCCCCCCTACAGGTGGGAAGCCAGGACTCAAACTGGAATCCTTGCATTAGTCCTTGCACTTTGCTCCATGTGCTTAACCCACTGCGCTACTGCCCAGCCCTCATATGATGCTGTTCCTGATGGAGATAGCCAGTGATGGTGGAGACAGGGATCTATTAAAGGTCTAGGCCCATCATATTTATGTGGAAATCAAAGGATTCTCTAACTAGAAACCTAGATGGTGATGGCCTGGTAGTGACCAAAAGGACCACCATTAAAGTGTTCTGGTCTCCTGCCCATATCCAGCTTTTATCACCCTTACTTTGTCTCACAAGGTTAGACTTAAAGTGATTGAGGGAAGTGAAGTAGGGCATAGGAGAGAGAGTATCTAGGCCTAAGTGGAAAATATTTAATCAAGTATTTTATGGTTTCTTTTTTAGGTCTTTCTACTTGCTTTCTGACTTACTGAGTCTAAATCTACTCACTGCAGAATATCGAGCACTTTTACTTTTTTTAAATATTTATTTATTCCCTTTTGTTGCCCTTGTTGTTTTTATTGTTGTAGTTATTATTGTTGTTGTTGATGTCTTTGTTGGATAGGACAGAGAGAAATAGAGAGAGGAGGGGAAGACAGAGAGGGGGAGAGAAAGATAGATACCCGAAGACCTGCTTCATCATTTCTGAAGCGACTCCCCTACAGGAAGGGAGTCTGGGGCTCGAACACGGATCCTTATGACTGTCCTTGCGCTTTGCGCCACCTGTGCTTAACCTGCTGCACTACCGCGAGACTCCCGAGAACTGTTACTTTCAAGGTATTTATTTTCCTGTAACTTATGAATACGTGTGCACATGTTCTCTATCCCTTGGGCCCTGGTCAATTTCTAGGTTCTGTAACTTGGTTAGAAAGTGCACCATTTGAAATGGAACTAAGGAGGCCCATGAGTTAGGAAAGTTCTCACCGGAGTATTGGAGCTGGAAGATTGACATCTCAGGATTGGCATCTCTGGATACAGTGAAGCCTGGGTGAGGTGACACTGGTTGCCTTTATTTGGTTGAGGTCAGCAGATGCAGTATCAAATGATAGGGATCAAGAAAAGCATGAAGTAAATAAGCAAAGCCCCATAGGCTGCAGGACTGGGAAAAATACAGATTTCAAAGAGAATGAGAAAGATTCTTTGCTGCCTTAGAGTTTAAGAAGGCAATAGAAAATTATTATTATTATAACCAATTATTTGGGAGCTTGTCTTACTTTGAAAGTCCCATGGTTAGGATTTAATGTATCATACAAGACTTTTAGGAACAGTGAAGCAGTGCTGCTGCTCTTTCCTTCTCTCTCTCTCTCTCTCTCTCTCTCTCCCTCTCTCATCTCAATTTCTCTGTCCTGTCTAAATAAATAATAATTAAAACCTTAACAGAACTTGTTTTCAAAGAGGATTGTAATGGATGATTCATTCTCTCTCTCTCTCTCTCTCTCTCTCTCTCTCTCTCTTTTGCTGTTTGACTAAATTTCAAAGTAAACCTCAAACTTTTGTTTTAAACAATAATTTGTTGGGAGTTGGTGGTAGCACAGCCAGTTAAACACATGTGGCACAAAACGCAAGGACCGGCAGAAGGTTCCTGGTTCCAGTCCCCTATTGCCCTCCTGCAGGGGAGTTGCTTCACAAGCTGTGAAGTAGGTCTACAGGTGTTTATATTTCTCTCTCCCTATCTTCCCCTCCTCTCTCAATTTCTCTCTGTCCTATCTAACAATGACAACATCAACAGCAACAATGAAAAGAACAACAAAGGCAACAAAAGGGAAAATAATTAAACAAATATAAAAAAATTCATTTATTTTATGAAAGATCAGAATACTGTGCCATGGTTTGTCCTACCAGGGGTCAAGCTGGGGGTATCAAACCTACAGAGCATGCACTCTACCCACTAAGACACTCTAATTTTTTAATTATCTTTATTTGTTTATTGGTTAGAGGCAGCCAGAAATCAAGAGGAAAAAGGGGTAATAGAGAGAGGAAGAGACAGAGAGACACCTGTAGCAAGGCTTCACCAATCACAAAGCTTTCCCCCTGCATGTGGGCCACTAAGCCACTATACTTAATCACCTAAACCTCAAGGTTGAGGCTCCTAAACTTAAATATTTCAAATATGAAAACAGTGCAATTCTTCTAGATAGACTGTGCAAGTAACTCAAAGGGCAGAACACTAAGTAATTTTAGTATTTTATTTGATAAAATACATGTGTAGCTTCTTTTATTAAAATACTATCACTTTAAGCCTTTCAGTAACATATTTTGACCTGAATTGTACATGCCAGAAGTATGAAGCCAAGAGCAATGGAGACCATCCAAAACTAGACATTTACAGACAGCTCTTGTCAACACAGTATTTCATTTCATTTTCCCCACACATATGCACCCTTAATAAGCTTTACAAACACATGCTAATTCCCCTGAGTAGAATTAAAGCAACAATCACATTCCCAGATCTTAAGAAAAGGAAAGTTTTCCGTTACTGCTACCCAGTGTTGACTCATAAAATCTTTAGGGAAACAGGTACTTCAATCTCTTATCTTCCTTTCCACTCTTCTGCATACACCCTTCCCCCATTTATAGTTTGCAATCTGTCTTTATGACTTTCCTTAAAATTCAACCTCCTGCAGACTGTCCATATAAAAACATTTTCTTTCTACATTCTTGAGAAATTATGGTGTTTGTGTTACAATGCAAGTAATTTTCCTATGTTGAATATTATTTACTTTCTAGCATAAACATTAATAAGATTTCCTCTTGTTTTTGTTCATCACGTGATGTCTTGATACTGTTCTGATTTACCTCGTCAAGAGAATCTCAACATATCTATCTTAATACCCCAAAATATGTGAGAATTTATACATATGTATATATATATACATACATATATTAAAATCACCATTCAATTTATCACTAATAGCAAACAGAATATTTTATTTTGATCATTAAAATGGCTTGATATTATTACCTATTGCAGAATCATATATATTATTCAGTGTCAGTTAAGCATCTTTGTCTCCTTGGCTTATATGGCTTATATATCAACTTAATTTACAAGCTGTTTTGCCTAAAACATAAATATTTAGCTTAAAATTCAACTTACTTACAAATAAGAACCACATTTTTTATCTATCTCTTTCTTTGTTACACATGTCTTAACATTCAAGTTCTGTCTTAAGAAGCAAAAAAAAAAAAAAAAAGAGATACTTGAGTTGTTGGTGGGAGTGCTGTGCTGACACCTAGCACAGGGTGGAAAGAGACTGCACCCACTTGTCATCAACTTTCTTGTAAATTGCTATTTCTCCAAAAGCTGAATAAGGGCAAGAGACTGGCATACTTTAAGGATGACTCTTTAGTCACTATCAGGCCATTCCACCAACTGGGGCTGTAATTGGGGAGTCTTGAGTCTCCCAGACTTGATGGGCCTAAACCTCAAATAAATCCCTCTCTCCATTGTTTCTGGTCATCTCTATCAGGAACAACAAAATAGACCCCTTTGTGGGCCCCCATAGGACCTTGCCCTCAACTTGGATCAACAATGGTAGAGAATGTTCCATCCTCTGAAGGGAAGATGGACAACATACTCTATGCTACACCTGAGGAAGATGGGTCGATACTGGGGCAGCATGGAATGTTCCTACTCATGACCACAGGATGTGAGCTCAGATCTAGAGGGATGTAGAGGTCACACAGGCTCCTAAGCTAATTATGGGCCCCAGATCATATCAAATCGATGGGGTTTACAGTCAACAATATTTATACCCCTTCCCCATTAGGGAGCTACTCTCTTCCCTGATCCAGCTTTCTGTTCCTTCTGACAGCCATGACATCATCTCCCCAGATAATAATTAGGATCCACCTGCATATCAGATTTCAGACTCAGGCAAAAAACAAACAAACAAAAAAAACCTCTAGTATAGCTATAGGTCCTTTAAATATAACTAAAATATGCCTACTAGTTATCTACAAAATGGAGGAATCCCCAACACTTCACCTGCACTATTCCAGCCTTTAGGTCCATGATTGTCCAACAATTTGTTTGGCTTTGTATATTAACTCTCTTTTCAGCCACCAGGTTCCAGATGCTAGCAGGATGCTACCAGACTGCCTTGGACAGATAACCCCACCAATGTGCCTTGGAACTCTGCTTCCCCAGAGCCCTTCCCCACTAGGGAAAGAGAGAGACAGGATGGAAGTATGGATTGACCTGTCAACGCCCATGTAAGCAATTACAGAAACCAGACCTTCAACCTTCTGCATCCCACAATGATCTTAAGTCCATACTCCCAGAGGGTTAAAGAGTAGGAAAGCTATCAGTGGAGGGGTTGGTATAAGGAGGTCTGGTGGTCAGAACTGTGCGAAGTTGTACCCCCCTTATCATATGGTTTTGTCAGTGTTTCCTTCTTATAAATAAAAAATAAAAAAGCACAAAAATAAATGTAGTTAATTCTATATAAATAATGAAGAAAGGCTATTAAAGAATATTGTCTAATCTTCCAATACATATTCTGCATCTTCAAACATAATGTTATTGGAGTTTCAATGTTTCTCATTTTTCTGCAGTCACGGACTCAAAGTTTATTCTTTACAGGTGCTCTGCTATTTGCTTTACACTTGAGCAAGGAGGAAGATTGTAAGAGGCAGTTATAAGAGTAAGGTGGATAGACTTTCTCAGAAATTTACATTAATTTCAAGACCATTTACAACAAACACACAACTAACATTATTCTCAGTGGTACTATTATATCTGATTGGCTAGAACTGTGTTAAATATTTTAGCATCTTTGTTCACCAGCAGAGATATTGCTCTGTAGTTTTCTTTCCTTCCTTTTATCTTTCTATCTATCTTTTCTTTCTTTCTTTCTTTTTTATTTTTTGTGTCCATGTATGCCTTTAGTATCAAGGTGATGTTGGCTTCATAAAAGATGGAAGGGAGTATTCCTTGTCTTCAATATTTTGAACAGCTTAAAAAGTATAGGTATTAATTATTCCTTGAAGGTTTTGCAGAAACCTTATAAAGGTTTTATAAAGCCATCTTGTCTAGGACTTTCATTGTTGGGAAGGTTCGTGATAACTTCCAATTTCTTTTCCTATGATTGGCTTATAATGAGAAAGAGAGATAGAAAAAACACAGAGAGAAAAACCATAGCACTGCTTAGCTCTGCTTATGGTAGTGGTGGGGACTGAACTTGAGACCATAGAGCCTGAGGCTTGAAAATCTTTATTTATTTATTAAAGAAAAAAGTGGGCGGTAGCACAACAGGTTAAGGGCACATGGCACCAAGCACAAGGACTAGAGTAAAGATCCCAGTTAAAGCACACTGCAGGGGGATCACTTCACAAGCAGTGAAGCAGATCTGCAGGTGTCTGTTTCTCTCCCCCCTCGGTTTTTCCCCTCCTTTCTCAACTTCTCTCTGTCCTATCCAACAACAACAGCAGTAACAACAATAGCAACAACAAGGGCAACAGAAGTGGGAAAAATAACCTCCAGGAGCAGTGGATTCATAGTGCAGCCACCAAGCCCCAGCAATAACCTTGACAAAAAAAAGAAAAAGAAAAAAAAGAAGAAGCATTTTGGCAGAAATTTGCACATTCCTAGATTTGATAGGTCTTTTATATATTACATTATATATTTTCTCTAGAAATTAAACTTGATTATCAAGACTGATACAACTGGGCCAAAAAGACAGTTTACACTGGGAAATCACCAACTTATTTTCTTGAGAACCTAGTGACTGTAGATTCAGTCCCAGCACTACTTTATACTCACACTGAGCAGTGCTGTAATCATCTTTCTCCCTCTACCCTCTCTCATAATAAGCAAGCAAATCTTTAAAACACTTTAAAAATAGTATTAATGGGATGGGATACAGAGTTCTGGTGGTGGGAATTGTGTGGACTTGTACCCCTATTATCCTATGGTTTTTGTCAGTTTCCTTTTTATAAATAAAAATTTTTTTAAATAGTATTAATGATAATGACCAGTACTAACACATCATATTTTGTAGCAGCTGTTTATATAGAAGTCCTTCAGTATGCTTTGGTGATGGTGGCTTAGCTTGAGGGATGGGAAGAGGGGAGTTAATTAGATTTAAAAGATCATTGCTAAGTAAGTGTCTTGGGTAAACTCATGGGAAGATTATGACTGTCAAACGGAGCATAAATTTAAATCAGTTATTGCCGGGTTGCATCATGGGGGAGAGAGAAGAGACAGGAGCTGAGCGGACACCCCGGAAATGGGCAAGAGCAGAGTGGTTCAGGCCATGTGGCGCTAGCAAAATGGCCGCCTCTCACTAAGCCTACCAGCCCTTCTCTGGGTCTGGTTGTGGAAGAGAGGAGAGGAGCAAGAGGGCTAACCCGCAGCAGCAGGCTTTATAGGATAAAACCCAGAAGTAGCAAGTTGGGACAGTATTGGCTAGAAAACAAGGCACTCCAGGAAGCTAGGGTTTCAGCTCTCACAGGAATGGGTGATACCCTGAGGGTATATGCACAATTACCCAACAAATTATATTCTAGGACATTTTAGAACCATAGAAAGCTGGGCTAACCCAAACTTCTCAAAGGTAAGAAGGTAAAATAAACACTAATTATCTAACTTATCACTAATTACAGTTAGTTAAAAAATAACTATAATCAGTTCAACAAACAACCCCTATACATATAACTTAGAAGCTCAGTATCCTTCATTCAATTTATAATTTATTTATACAAGTAAGTAACTATTAAAATCATAGTAACATATCTTCACAACTATAAGGATCAAAAACATTTGTAAATTAGTTAATATCTCAAATATCTGGTTTGTTGCATTCAATCATACCAAGTATAATTTGGAATATATACATTCCAGTACTTACACACACACACACATACATACACATACACATATATGTTTTAGCTGTTGTTTTTGTTGTCACTCACTGTGACCTCACCACACTGGGATGACTTTTTAATATAAAAAGACAGAGTAAGAGTTGGAAAGGACCACAGCACTACAGCAGTGAACCTTTCCCTAGTGTGGCAGGGACCAGGCTCAAATCAGTGTCACAGGCATGACAATGCAGACACGCTATTCAGGATAATAGTTTAAAAGCACAAGGACTGGCATAAGGATCCCGGTTCGAACCCCGGCTCCCCACCTGCAGGGGAGTCGCTTCACAGGTGGTGAAGCAGGTCTGCAGGTGTCTATCTTTCTCTCCTCCTCTCTGTCTTCCCCTCCTCTCTCCATTTCTCTCTGTCCTATCCAACAACGACAACAACAATAATAACTACAACAATAAAACAAACAACAAGGGCAACAAAAGGGAATAAATAAATAAAATTTAAAAAAAGGATAATAGTTTAAATGACTTTTCACTGATCTTCAGATTTTTCTAGATAAGAAGCATTTTTGTTTTTCTTAATATTTACTTTGAAGTAGAAGACAACTTTCTTTTTTGTTTGTTTGTTTGTTTGTTTAAATAATGTTTTTAAACAACATTTGACTCTTTCCACACATCCTAAAGGCTATCTGCCTCTTCCTGTAAAACTACCATATAGGGAATGGAGGTGCTTCTTCTTCTTCTAGCGTTTGCCCTTCTTCTGTAGCCAGTCAACAGCATCAGGTTGAGCCTGATGTAAAGTTTCGAGACCTCCTTTGAATCTGGAGAGGTGGCAGTCATTGACTATGTGGGTCATAGTCTGTCTGTAGCCGCAGGGGCAGTTCGGGTCGTCTCTGGCTCCCCAGCGATGGAACATAGCGGCGCACTAGCCATGGCCTGTTCGATAGCGATTGAGGAGGGTCCAGTCATAACGTGCTAGGTCAAAGCCAAGTTGACGCTTGCAGGGGTCTGTGATGAGGTGTTTGTTCTTTACCTCAGCTGACTGCCAACTCTGTTTCCAAGAGTCTGGAACAGAGAAGATCAGTGTAGGCATAGGGGACCAGATTGGATGACGAGACGTCAAGCGTAGGACAGGGTGGGCGAAGATATCTGCGTATATTGGCAGGTCTGGTCAAGAGTAGACGTGGGAAATGAACTTGGCGGGGCAATGTTGCTAAGAACTGGCAGCCATGGAGCCATTGTCTCAAGTGGCCTCCCCCAGGGCTCTGTTCTGGCTCCTACACTATTTAATATTTACATCAATGACCTCCCAGAAACTTCTTCAAGGATGTTCATCTACGCCGATGACATCTGCTGTGCAACTCAGGCATCCAAGTTTGACATCCTCGAGGAAACACTCACGAAAGACATGTCTCTGATATCTGATTACTGTAAAAAATGGTGACTAATCCCTTGCACTGCAAAAACGGTATCATCTGTTTTCCATCTACACCATGCCTCGGCCTCGCGTGAGCTTAATGTGCAGCTTGGCGATACGAGAATCTGGCTTGAAACCCAGCCAGTCTATCTTGGCGTTACTCTCGATCGCACTCTGTCATTTCACAAACATCTCATAAAAACTGCAGCAAAGGTGGGCGCGAGAAATAACATCAGTGCAAGACTGGCCAGCTCCTCATGGGGCGCGAGCGCTTCCACACTACAATCATCATCTCTGGCATTATGCTATTCCACTGCAGAATACTGTGCTCCAGTATGGTTCCGTAGCCCCCATGTCCACTTGGTCGATTCCAAATTATATTCCTCCATGAGGATAATTTCTGGAACCATCCGTTCCACCCCGGTTCCATGGCTGCCAGTTCTTAGCAACATATATTCGTTGGGATGCAGCATCATCTAAGTTCATTTCCCACATCTACTCTTGACCGGACCTGCCAATATACGCAGATATCTTCGCCCACACTGTCCAACGCTTGACGTCTCATCACCCAATCTGGTCCCCTACGCCTACACTGATCTTCTCTGTTCCAGACTCTTGGAAACAGAGTTGGCAGTCAGCTGAGGTAAAGAACAAACACCTCATCACAGACCCCTGCAAGCGTCAACCCGGCTTTGACCTAGCATGTTATGATTGGGCCCTCCTCAATCGCTATCGAACAGGCCATGGCTGGTGCGCCGCTATGTTCCATCGCTGGGGAGCCAGAGACTGTTGTTAAAATTCAGAAGGCTCTTGATAGCCGGGCTAGCTTCACGGGTGGGTAACAGAGACGTGGAGACAACGGCTGGGCAAGGAAGCTGTATTTCTTTATTCAGGAACAACGATTCATAAACTAAGACAAACTAATCACCAAACAGAACTCTGCTGTCTCTTTGCGGCGGCACAAGCACTCTCTCTTACTCTGGAACTCTGGAACCCACTCCAACTCTGTCACTCTGGAACCCTGGTGGGTTTTCTCTGAGGCGGGGCCAAGAGGCCCGCGAAACTAACTGGACTGATCTAATTCTCTCAGTGGGGGAGAACTAGAACCCAATGTAAAGCATACAACAATTCCCCCTTTTCTTTTTAACTAAATGGCTACAGTATCAAGGGTGTGGGGTGAACAGAAACATATATCATACAGGCATTTTTAAAAAAGAAACTGGCACAAACATGGAGAAACATACAAGCAAATAACAAGAACCAGCGTGTTGCCAAGGGAAGGCCTGAGGGGGCCATATCTGCCTCTGTGGGCTAAACTTTATCAGCTTAAAAAAAACATTTCTTGCCTCTGGGGGGCTACCTGCCTCAACGGGCATTTGAACGGCCTAGAGTCCCAAAGGCAGCTGGCTGCAATTTACTTACTATGAAACAAAACTTGTTATTAGCATATCTACTGCACGGTCCAACGTTTCTAATAGAGAAGGAATTTGAGACTTTTACATATCAACAACATCTTTTAACCTTTTGTTACATCCATTCAAGATGGAGACACACCCTAGGTGTGGGCCGGAGAGGAAACCTCAGTCATGAGAATAATTAGCATAGCCATTGTGCGATCTACCATTTCTAATAGAGAAGGTAATGGAGAGTTTTACACATCAACAAGTCTATTTAACCTTTTGTTTAGACCAACTTAGTTAAAATATATTAATTGTTAACTAATTTTTACCTCAGACTTTAAATGTAAGTTAATTTTATCTTTATGAGAATTACGTTGAAAACCTTTTTTATTTAACTTTGACTAGTAAGAATTTAGCCTTAAAGTTACTGTTTACCAAACTTTAAACATACACATAAACATGGTCATTAATACACAAGGAGAGAAACCTTCATTATGAAGACATGTCATTTTAAACACGAATTTAAATCTGTACTGTCTTAGTTGCTGGGGGGGGAGGTTCACCATCCGGAGGTGGCTTCCCGCGTAGCTTTACTTCTAGGAATTGCAGGTTGCGATCTCTGCACAAATCTCTGCGTACTCCAGCTTGTCTGCCTTCAGACCGGACCGGCAGCTGGAGATCTCATGTGCCCAGTTTCGGCAGGGAGCCCGGGGGTCCAGGAGGCCCGGGATGGTTCCAGAATTTATAGCAAGAGGGCAGGCAGGCCAATTTTGTAGAAGGCGTGGGCCTAGGTGCCCAGGGGTGGCGGCCATGATAGGCCGCCGCGGCCCTGCCCCATAGCCCTGACATGTCTGCTGCCCTGTTCACAGTGGCCGAGCAGCGTGGAGGGATCACGCGTCCAGTGCCCTGCACCATGCGGTGGAGAGCCGGCTCCTGTGGGCTGGCCTTGGCCTCTTGCATGTTGGCATCGGGCTCCAGCATGTTGGCATCGGGCTCCAGCATGTTGGCATCAGCCTCCTGCAGGCTGCGGGGCTGCGGGCGCGGTGCGTGGGGTTGTCTGGGTGCAGCCGGCTGGCTGGCTGTTTAACCAGGTGGAAACAGCAGCTCTGCGCCTTGCCTCCCTCCCGCTGGCTCTTCCTGCTGGCTGTTCTGAGTTCGCCCAAGCGAGTGGAAACCACAAAGTGGTCCAGAGATAAATGTTCCAGAAACAGCAAAACAGTCTCGTGAAGAAAGAGCAGAGGCCTTTGGAAATCTCTTCACAAGCAGAAGAGAAGGCCATAGTGCATAGGTAGCCAAATTGTCTTTACTTATCTGAGAGATGCGCAGGTCAGGTCCACGAGGGCACCATTTGTTGTTAAAATTCCGGAGGCTCTTGCCGGGCAGGCTAGCTTCACGGGCGGGTAACAGAGACGACCAGAGACAACGGCTGGGCAAGGAAGCTGTATTTCTTTATTTAGGAACAACGATTCATAAACTAAGACAAACTAATCACCAAACAGAACTCTGCTGTCTCTTTGCGGCGGCACAAGCACTCTCTCTTACTCTGGAACTCTGGAACCCACTCCAACTCTGTCACTCTGGAACTCTGGCGGGTTTTCTCTGGGGCGGGGCCAAGCAGGCCCGCTAAACTAACTAGACTGATCTAATTCTCTCAGTGGGGGAGAACTAGAACCCAATGTAAAGCATACAACAAGAGACGACCCAAACTGCCCCTGCGGCTACAGACAGACTATGACCCACATAGTCAACGACTGCCACCTCTCCAGATTCAAAGGAGGTCTCAAAACTTTACATCAGGCTCAACCTGACGCTGTTGACTGGCTACGGAAGAAGGGCAAATGCTAGAAGAAGAAGAAGCCATGGAACCAGGGTGAAACGGATGGTTCCAGAAATTATCCTCATGGAGGAATCCATTTTCAATGTAAGTTGAGAGGGCCAGGACTTGTTCGCAGGTAGATCTTCCTGGGCGGAAACCAGCTTGGGTGGGTGATAGGAATTTCTCTGTAAGAGGAGAAATACGTGACAGAAGCAGCCTCTCAAGGAGTTTGTAACACACAGAGAGGAGAGAAATTGGTCTATATCTGGCGGCCAGTGTTGGGTCTTTCTTTGGTTTCAGAACTGCTATTATCTTGGCACGACACCAAATTTTGGGCATAGATTCGGATTCCAAGATGTGGAACAGGAATGTAGTGAGCCACTTCTTTGCCACGGGGCCCAAGTTAAGCATGAGTTCTGGGGTGATGTTATTATAGCCAGCAGCCATTCCCGGTTTAACCCTCTTCAAAGTGTCTTCCAGTTCAGACAGTGTAAAGGGAGAGAGTTTTGGAGATGGACAAGATAAACGGAAGTGGGATGACCACTCATGGGAAATTCTCTTTTCCAGACTGGGTCGATCTTAGCGTGTCCAACTTGAGTTAGGTGACTGGCCACTGAGTTTGGAGATACGGGAGGATGGGAGATGGGAGAGGGCTGGTTACCGGCACCCAGACTATGAAGAAGCTTCCAGGCCTTTCCTACTTGAGTGGGTGAAATTCAGACTTTCCGTGAGTTGTTGCCAGCAGGCTTGGCATCCTGCATCCAGGGAGGCAATGAGATGGTCAGCCACATCTGGGTCGCCCGACTCATCATACTGCTTTAGTAGTTGCTCGCATTCAGCATCAAGACAAGGCATATAGTTAGCACGTCTCCCACGAGGAATGGCTTGGGAAGCTGCTTTGAAGATGGCTTGGTGGAAGCGCCTGTAGGAATCTTCAGAGGGGATAGAGTTAATTGGAATTGCAGGAATAGATTTGTTGGTAAGATCACTGAACTGACACCAGTTTGCTTTCCGAAAGTTCCATCTTAGTTTCTCTGAGCACAGAATCAGTGGGAGCTGGAGACCAATGTAAATGATAGCTGGGCGGTGATGACTGTGCGGGAAGATCTTGAGAATTTGTCTCGTAGCGGGAAAGGCTTGGCCGCTGACTGTGCTAATCCAGCACAGGTTGGGTGATGAGTCTTTATTCCATCTAGCACTGTGATGTGAAAAGAGCCTGGCTGTTTGGGATCATATAATAGGGAGAGGTCATTCGCTGAAGCCCAGTCAGCTAAGATTGAGCTGTCAGCACGAGTGGAGGAATATCCCCAGTCTTGGTGATGACTATTAAAGTCTCCAACGTAAACGGCTGGGTGATTCAGGCTAGGCAGGACCTCATTATCCCATGAGGCACTGGGAGGCTTATATACGTTGACGAGCTGAATAGTTCCAATAGTAATGGAGACATAGAAGGTCGAAGAGGCCGTATGGTAAACATCCGCAAGATACGATTTAGTGTAGATGGCTCAGCCGTGTTTAGGATGGAGATTATAGCATATTAAATCGAATCCACTGATGTTGAATCGAGCAGCTTCACGACTGCTATATGTGTTTCTTATAGGCAAATAACATTTGCCTGATGCTGTATCGCCAATTGACCAATAAGAGCGCGTTTGGCAAAGGACAGCCCCTCAACATTAAGTTGGAGGACTTGAAGAGCAGGACCAACAGCTTGAAAGCTGTCAGGAGCTGCTTCTTGCTGGCTTTGAAAGTGACTGGGATCCATGTGGATTCAGTTGGCTAGGAAGGATTGTCAGTTTCCCCAATGAATGGGTACTCACGGGATGCACCACGGGAAGGTCGATCCAATGCATCCCAATGGAGATGCTGTTTTGTCTCTTCATTTCTCAGGTACAGATCATAAGAGCTCTGGGAGATAGCAAGAAAAAGCAGTTGGAAATTAAGTACCTGATTTTATTAAAGCATTTTTCACTGGTAGCTGAGAGACACTCTCAAGCACAGGCACAAACTTTCACATAACATTTCTCTGATTATTTGTTTCAAATAGGAAATAAAGGCTTCACCTTCTTGAAAGTTGAACTATACACAGTACAAAAGGTGCTTTCTTTAAAATAGCCCTGAAAGGGCGGGGGAGATAGCATAATGGTTATGCAAACAGACTCTCATGCCTCAGGCTCCAAGGACCCAATTTCAATCCGTGCACCACCACAAGCAAGAGCTGAGCAGTGCTCTGGTAAAAACTAAACTAAAATAAAAGAAAAGAAAACAAAACAAAATAGCCATGAAACAAAGTTTATAAGAAAGGTATTTCTATAATGGTTAGTACATGGTAGCAGACTTTATCCCGAAAGTAGAGTCATGTTCATTTATTGTTAATAATGTATACCATACTTTATCTGACCTCTTACCCATTAGAAAGAATGTTCTTTGCTTATAGATTTTCACACAGGCAGTTGCTAGGATCAGATAGTTGAAAACAGTGTGGGGGCCGGGTGGTGGAGCACCTGGTTGAACATATATGTCACAATGCACAAGGACCTTGGTTAGAGTCCCCAGTCCCTATGTGCAGGAGGAATGCTTAGCAAATTATGAAGCAGTGTTGCAGGGGTCTCTCTGTCTCTCCCTCTCTATAACCCCCTTCCCTCTTGACTTCTGGCTGTCTCTATCCAGTAAATAAAATAAAGATAATATTTTTCTTTAAAAAATTATGAAGTAAAAAAAAAAAAAAAACAGTGTTCAAGGTAGCACAGGCAGAAAAGCATTTCCCAGAAGTCAATGTGCACAAATCCTTTCTGTCACAGAGATGGCCTTTTCTAAGAACAGTCTTATTAAAAGATTTAGGACATCAGAAAGTTGGGAAATTTAAACTGATACATATTTTTTTTTTACCTGACTAGGGCTTCATGAGTCCAGGCTGATTTTTTTTAAAGATAGAGACAAGAAAGCAGAGAAAGTACAAAAGAAACCACAGCACAAAATCTTCCTTCAGTGCAGTGGAAGCGGGACTTGAACCTGGGTCTTGCACATGACAAAGCAGCATACTATCCACGTAAGCAATTTTGTTGGTCCAACTGAAATTTTGTATTATTAATATTTGTTAGGAACTCTTGCTGCTTTCTGTTTCCACCTGAAATCTTTAACATTAAGTATGCTTCTAGAATCACAAATAAAATAAAAGAGATGATATTGAGTGAATTTCTATTATGAACTATGACCCTAATAGTGTAACTACAATTTACTGTTTATAGTTATTCTGGGTGTGTATTCATATTTTTATGCACATATAACATCAAAGATGAATATTCCTGAATGATCAATTTTTACATAAGTTTGTTCACTTTGAATATTAAAAACTAGACCGAAACAGTCTGAATTCATTTGGTTCAGAATTAGTGACTCTTATCTTGGAACTTTATGAGTAAGATCAAAGGAATAACTGGAAATGACTAAATTCAAATTAGTAGTCAGGGAAATATACAATGCCTTGAATAGCTTTTTTAAGAACAAATGTGTGCAAGCTATAGAACTCTAACATGAGCTTATAGTTCCTTTTCACTGCAAACTTTTTACATGATGCGGTTAAATGAATAACTTCTTTTCTGTTCCAGGTTATAATCTTTTCCAAAATTTAGCTAACATAATCTTCTCTGCAATACATGACATTGTAAGAATAGTCACTGCTTTTTATCAAGGCTGCACTTTGATAAAAAGTTTGACTATGCTTGTTTATGAACTTATTCGAAGTTCACCTTAAGTACAGCTTTATCACTTGATTTTCATGCTGTCTAACTTCCTTCTTGAGAAGCTTGAAAAATACCAATTTTTCTCTCCCTGGCCAGGGACAGCAACTGTGTTTCTCTGTTTTCTGCCAGGATGTGGAAATGGGAAGGGTTGTATTTCATTTCCTTTGTCAGGAGAGTAGCTTTATGATCAGGAAGTTCATACAGAAATGTTAATATTCTATTCTGACCTTTCAAGTTAACCTTCACATAACTTGTAAACATATCATAAAGAGCTAAATAATAAATACAAGAGAAATAGGTACAACATTTATATATTACATG
Source organism: Erinaceus europaeus (assembly GCF_950295315.1). NCBI lineage: Eukaryota > Metazoa > Chordata > Mammalia > Eulipotyphla > Erinaceidae > Erinaceus > Erinaceus europaeus. The sequence goes on from NC_080165.1 coordinate 125,343,933, forward strand.
ACCAGGTGATCACCAGCAGCAAAATAAAAGGAGCACATGAAAAGGCGCAATTCAAGTATTTTGTCTCAATAACTATTTGGTCTATGTTTACATAGTTTTACTAAGTGTTGTGAGTTAAGAAATGTACTTTGAAATCACTGGTGGCACTTGTAAAGTTAAAATAAAACGATGTTCAACTAAATGGCTCTGGGAGAGTGTTTGATACTACAGTATAGTCTCATATTCAGCTTTTACTTATGAGACACAGTATAAAGTTCACCTTGGGCTTGCTTTAAATGGTGGTTATTTTCTAAAGAGCATATAATTAAAACCATTCAGCATACTATAAAAAGAATATTAATTTGATGCAATTGTTTTATGGTAAACCTGTTTTCTTACTATACCTATAGATGTATCAATATAAATAGAACATAGTAAAGTCATTGCTAGCTGATTGGTTTCATTTACTTGTAAGAACAGGCCTCAACTAATGTGATAGCTAATGTGATGAACCAGTGTCTATACTTTTTATTTAAAATATCTTGCTTCTACTACCCAAATGGATTTCTTCTTTTATGGAACTGAGGCATCATACTTAAACTCTTACCATTTCTAGGGCAATTTTTTTTCATTCAGATAGAGAGAATGAGAGGGACAGAGAGAGAATATGAGAGACCACACACTGCTGGTACTTCCTCAAGTGCAGTGGTTATTTCCCATGTGGTCCTGGGGTTTGAACTTGGCCACATATAGAGCAAGGCAGTCACCCCACTAAGTGAGCTATTGCTCCAGCTCCAAATTATTTCCTAGAAAAGAAGTTTGATTTATAATATAAAAAATAAAATTCCTTTTTTAATGAGATTATTTTAAAACAATAGTACAGGAAATGTGTAAATTGGTCAAAAACAAATGCTTGATGTATGTGTGTTCGAAGTACAAAACACACAAAAGACAGGAAAAAAAATCTAAAATCTTAAATTCTTGTAACAGAAAAAAAGTTATTGCTAATAAGTCCAACAAAGATTGTGATACTGAGGATGGTAGCACAGGAGTCCTTAGTAAACAGTCAACACAGGAAGCATTCATATCTGTAAATATATGTTACACATATATGCTATATATTTATATATACACACATGTAAATGCTAACAAACTAAACTGAACTGAATAGAACTGAATGATGATTTAAGAAATCATCTCTCTGACCAAGACATTTAAGATTCATGCTTATATATTTTTAAGAAATTTTCTGTAACCACAGAAAAAAACTTTGTTAGAGTAAACTCAATTTTAAAAAGATATTCAAGTCAGTGCTGGTTTTCCAACTGATTAGTGCTCTGTAAAAAAAAAAAAAAAAAAAGAATAATGAAAGAAAGTGAAAAAGAGAAAGGAAGAAAGAAAGAAAGAAAGAAAGAAAGAAAGAAAGAAAGAAAGAAAGAAAGGAAAAAATTATGGGGGGGCAGGCAGTGGCACATCTGGTTAGCGCACACATTGCAATGCTCAAGGACCCAGCTTCAAGCCCCTGGTCCCGACCTACAGGGGGAAAACTTCACAAATGGTGAAGCAGGACTGCAGGTGTATCTCTGTATCTCTGTCTCCTCTTTCAATTTCTTACTGTCTCTATGCAATAATAAATTAATAAAAATGTTTTAAAAGAAAGCGTATGTCTCAGATTCTCCTTGAAAGTAAAGATTCTTCAAAGGTACAAAACATTAATGACTCAGAGAAACAAATCAATGGGCCAGGCATTGGCGCACCTGGTTAAGAACACACATTATAGTGAGGCCCTGGTCCTCACCTACAGGGGGAAAGCTTCACGAAGGCTGCTCTATCTTTCTGTCTCTTTCCCTCTTTAACTTCCCCTTCTCAATTTCTCTCTGTCTCTAAAATAAACAAATAAATATGAAATAAAATTTAAAAAGAAAAATAAATCAGTTTTAGAACTAAAGAAAAATCTCATGATAAAAACAATATTTATTAGAATGTTGTCAGCTATTGAAATATGCTGTTAAATTGCTTTGTTCTTTACTAGAGAAATAGGAAACAGACAATTTGGACATGTATTTAATTTTTCATTAAGAAAGATTAATTCCCTGTTTTGCCTCAAAAACAAGAAAGAGTTCACATGATGGATTATTTAGAAGATATTTAAACAAAACAAGAACAATAATAACTACACAATTGTTTTTATTTTCTCTTTGCATTATAATATTTGTTAAATGAAATGAAATTTGAGCATTGGATGAAGAGGTTGACCATGAGAATATGACCATTAGAATATGTCATTCAAAATTTATTTTAGGGAGTTGGGCGGTAGCACAGTGGATTAAGTGCATGTGGCGCAAAGTGCAAGGACTGCAAGCACCAGTTAGAGGCCCCGGCTCCGCACCTGCAGGGGAGTCTCTTCACAAGTGGTGAAGCAGGTCTGCAGGTGTCTGTCTTGCTCTCCCCTTCTCTGTCTTCCCCTCATCTGTCCATTTCTCTCTGTCCTAACAACAACAACATCAGTAACAACTACAATAATAGCTACAACAACAATAAAAAATTATTTTAATTGGCATGAAATGAAATTACCATGTAATGTATAAAATCGAATCTCACTAACCATCAGCACCATCACACTGACCTTCCCCTAAATGCTTGCCAATCTATGATTTCATGCAACCAATAAATACCTTATGAAGAAGACACTGTAATCAGTGTTTCTATCCAAATAAGTATAAATACTCTCTAGCCCATTTGGAATAATTATCTCAGTACTGACTCTGCAGGGTGGAACAAACAACAAAAAAGAGTCACTGCATAACCTTTAAAAATATTTTGAAGAATTTAGATACAGCTCACCTAGTAAAGTACATACCTTACCAGGTTACAAAGACCAGAGTTTAAGCCTCTGGTTTCACACAGGAGTGCTTGCTGGTGCTCACGTAGAGTGGCTCCAACGGGGGGTGGGGGGAGGAAGGTAAGCCTTCAACCCTCCCCCACCAGCTCTAGTGGTTGCGTGAATTAGAAAGAGACATCGGGAGATATTCTGGTACGAACATCTGTTTATTTGGAAATGGGTACAGCATTTTATACTGAGTTAAACGAAGAACATTTTTCATATATGTCAGAAATTACAGGTTTCTTAAAGGTCAGCTTGCCCCCATGGTAGGAGGTTGGTATGACAAGAATTGATGAGATACATAAAGGTCAACACAATTAGTTTCCATGATGCAGGCAAGTTAATTATCCAAAGGTATTTGAGAGAAGCATAGGGGTTAAACCAGTAAGGTGAGGTAGAGAAGAAGAAAAACGAAAATTGATGTAAATCACAGATATCAAAGGACACAAGGAAATAGTACTGGCAGGGGTGTATGATAGAGTGTGTTCTCCTATATGATCAAAAGATGAAGTTATAGTGCATATGTGAACTTTGAATGACTATCGTGAACTTTGAGTGAACCCTCAAGCAGGCAGCCATTTGCTAGCAGGGGGAACTAAGTGTGAGAGGCTTCTAGGCTTTCTGTGAACTTGAGAGACTAACAAGGAGAAACTGAGTCTGGGAGACTTTCCCCTCTTGGCTCATCTCTATGAGGAGAGAGCTAACAAGTGGGGTGTCTTTCCAAACCTCCATCCAAGGATGGGAGAGTTCCCCTAAGATCTACCAAGCTTTCACATAGTCCCACAAGTGCTGTGAATAGAAAGCTTCACAGTTGATGGAATCATACTCTGGTATCTCTCCTCCTATCTCTCTCTCTTTTTTAATTTTAATTTTTAAAATGGGAATATTGACAACACTATAGGATAAGAGGGGTACATTTCCACACAATGTCCACTCCCAGAGCTCCATATCCAATCCTCTTCTTTAATAGCTTCCCTATTCTTTATTCCTCTGAAAGTATGGAACCAGGATCATTGTGGGGTGCAGAAGGTAGAAAGTCTGGCTTCTGTAATTGCTTCTCCACTGAACTTGGGAGTTGGCAGGTTGATTCATACTCCCAGCCTGTCTCTCTCTTTCCCCAGGGGAGCAGGGATCAGGGGAGGCAGGGCTCTAAGACACATGCTGGGCAGACTGAATTTTAACAGTGGGCTCAAATTGTTAATACATTTCTAATAATGACTTTTTCTTTGAAGTATTAACTCTCCTAAAAGCTTAGACCAGGGAGAACAGAAGTAACTGGTAGCATTATTTTATACAATACAGCTGTATGTAAATAGCATAAAAACACATAAATTATGGTGAAGTCTTATATGGTACAGCAAGTCCTAACAATGGGATTTTCAAATTTAACCCAATTGCCAAATACTTTGGTTATAGTAATAACTATTGCCTTCTTAAACCCTTAGACAGCAGGAACCTTCCCCTTTATCTATAAACCCATACACCTCCCAATCCTGGAACCTCTAGGGTGGGGTTCACTTTCCTGGAAGTTTCTCTCAAGTCATACCAATTGATACTACATCTGTTGATCCCAGTCTAAGCAATACAACCAGTACCAGCTCAGCACACTTCACTTCAGACTACGTTCAGAGACTTTAGGTGTGAAATGTCAACTCTACAGCTTCATTACTCTGGTGAGACTGTTCCTAGCTCATAGGACTCCTTAATTCCATATAGGATGGTGCACTCCTTAACAAACCCTCAAGACCTAGATATAGACCAGGGCCCATGAGATAGGACATCTGTACATGTATCCTCCCCTCTTTTCCTCTCTTGTTTCTCTCTGTATAGGAATGAAAATAAAAAAGAGTAGCTGAAATTAGTGGAATCAGGAAGTCTTGAAACTCTGGCAGAAAAAAATATATACATATATATATATGTATATATATATATATATATATATATATATATATATAATTAAAACAATTAATATAGCCCCCCCCCCAACAAATACCTGGTCAAAATGTTGATGTATCAGATAAAAATTTTTAGAGATAAAATAGTGTATTTCACCAAAGCAAAGAACTTTGGGGAGGGTGAACACAAAGTGAAACATGGACTGAACATGGTATATTGTACCAAAGCAGAGGACTCTGGGGAGGGAAGATAGGAGGAAAACTCTGGGGGACTACTATATAAGGAAATTGTATGAATATGTCAATGATTGCATTGTAAAGCATTAACCCCCTCAACAAAAAAAATAATATAAATAAATAAATCTTATTAGAAGGTGGTGAAAAGGGAATGAAAGAAATTGGAGAGAACAAGAATAGGCTGACTTTTTGCATCATTTTGATGCTAAGTAGAAAATAATACAGCCATAGCTGGAGAAGAATGTAGGATGAAGATGAATTTATTTAAAAAAAAAGGATTTGTACTCTTCTTATCCTATTATTTAGTCAATGTTTCCTTTTTATAAATAAAATTTTTTTTAAAAACTTGGTATAATGAGATGTGTGTGGGTTAATCTAATAGAGAGAAATTTGTAACACAGGGAAGGAGGGGAGAATGGTAACATTTTTGGTAACACAACTAATGATGAGAAAAAAAGATGAGGTCCAAGGTCTAAAGGGGTATCTTGCCTGAGACAGAAAGGCACCTTTTTGTTTTTAATAGGATAGAGGGCAAGTGTCAACATGAAGTACAGTTTCATTTGATTACATATGTTTACTCTGTGGATGTTTAGAAAGTCATCATATGAATGTTAAAAGAGTTTTGTGAACTTGAGAAGAGAAAAATTGGAAGGTGAACTAATTGAAAACTAGTAGATTTTGCAAGTGTTGAGTGACTCTTCAAGTTCCGTTTTAAGTGTGTGTGTGCCTTACATTAACCAAGTGTACTTGCTCAGGTGCACTTACAGAGTAAACAAACAAAAATATGTTTCATTAGTACCATGTTTTGTCAAAAGAATATCATGTCTTGGCAATGGGATCCAAAAGAAGTTGGATAAAAGTGAGATCATAAAGATGCACACATATATTTGAAAATTCACTTTATTTTCTCTCTATTGTCATACATGCATTTTCTTTTTATAAAAGAAATATCTGCATTGTGGTTTTTATTTTATTATTATTTTTTTATTTATTGGATAGAGACAGAGAGAAATTGAGAGGGATGGAGAAGATAGAGAGGGAGAGAGACAGAGTGAAGCTTTCTCCCTGCAGGTGGGGGCCAGGGGTTTGAACCCTGGTCCTTGTGCATTGCAACATGCGTACTCAATCAGATGTGCCACTACTCAGTCCCTCACTCATGTATTCTCTAAAAATACTAGAAAGTTGGCTTAAATATAAAAACAAACAAAGTAGTACACAAAGACTTCTATCTTATTCCAGTTCAAACTTTGACTCAAGTTATTTGAACATAGACTTTGGGTATCAGGACAAATAGCCTATCTGCTTTGTGCTAACCCACTTAGCACACATATCATAGAGATCAATTGAAGAATATGTTTATAAATATAAATGGATGGATGGTTTTAGAAGATTTCCAAGAAAGATAATACTAAAGCAATGAGAGCAAACTCAATAAAGAAGACAAAGGCTGTGTCTAAATAGTGCCCAAACAAACCATTGATAAGTGAAATATCTAATCACTCAGCTAGATATTTGACCTACAGGGAACCTAGCAACGGATTTGACTGATTTGTTTTTTACTGAATTACTTGAATGAAGTGGTTGTTTTGAAAACATGTTGACACAGACATAATGAGAGGAGCAGAGAAGAAAAACAACAAATGTATTTGGATATGGAAAACACCAGAGGAGTTCTGGCACTGTTTCACTTATCTAAGGGGGAAGAGGAAAAGGAAAGTACACTGAAACAGTAACAGGTATAGGTGTGACTTAGGAAGGCAATAAATAAAAATGGGGAAAGATAGGTGATAGACAGATTGGTAGGTAGATAGATACATAGATTAATTGATTTAGATATATTGTCAATCCATATCTCTGACCTTGGGAGATCAGTTACCATTTCCACAGGAGGGGGGCTGGGAGCACAGAATTCTGGTGGTGGAAATGATGTAGAATTATGCCTCTGTTATCTTATAATTTTATAAATCACTAATGATAAAAAGCATTTTAAATAATTTATTTGTAAGTGAAAAAAGTTCCCAGGACTTCTAAGTGATGTGGTAAGACTGAATAGTATAGGGAATTGACAAAAAGACAGGTTTTTAAAGGAATTTTTTATATGAATTTGAAATATAAAAAATAGCAACTTCTTTCAAAATTACAGTTCTTGTGTGACATAATAGAAATATTTTAAGACTAAAAAGAAGTTAGAGATATCAAAAATTAATCTTTATATCTCTTTTATTGAGTCTAGTTAAATTTATGACTAGCATCTCACTGTGACTTGTCCTCACAGTTATATTTAATTTATAACTATAATGATATAATTTCCCATATATATCTAAATAAAAATATTTGAACTTTCCACCCTAGCAATAACTATATGACTAGACTAACACAGCCATCAAGGCATATTTAATTTCTTTTTTTTCCTTCTTTTTTTTATTTAAGAAAGGATTAATTAACAAAACCATAGGGTAGGAGGGGTATAATTCCACACAATTCCCACCACCCAATCTCCATATCCCACCCCCTCCCCTGATAGCTTTCCCATTCTCTATCCCTCTGGGAGCATGGACCCAGGGTCCTTGTGGGTTGCAGAAGGTAGAAGGTCTGGCTTCTGTAATTGCTTCCCCGCTGAACATGGGCGTTGACTGGTCGGTCCATACTCCCAGTCTGCCTCTCTCTTTCCCTAGTAGGATGGGTCTCTGGGGAAGCAGAGCTCCAGGACACATTGGTGGGGTCTTCAGTCCAGGGAAGCCTGGCAGGCATCCTGATGACATCTGGAACCTGGTGACTGAAAAGAGAGTTAACATACAAAGCCAAACAAACTGTTGAGCAATCATGGACCCAAAGCTTGGAATAGTGGAGAGGAAGTGTTAGGGTGGTACTCACTGCAAACTCTAGTGTACTTCTACTTTCAGGTCTATATTTTGCTGTAGTTTATGGATATGTGTGAACATATGCTCTCTCTCACAGAAACTGGTGTATATCTAGGTTTCGGGACTTTGTTAGAAAGTGAACCACCTGAGATGGAATTAGAGTATACTATGAAAGGAAAGGTCTCACCCGAGTAATGAAGCTGAAGGGTTGTCATTCCACAAGTGAAGTCTCTGGACACAGTCTGAAGTGAAGCATGTTGAGGTGGCCATCGTGTTGGTTAGGTTGTGATCGGCAGATACAATATTATTTGATATGGATTGGGAGAGGCATATGGGAAAGTGGGCCCTATCCAAGGGTTCCAGGACTGGGGGAAGTAGAGGCTCTATAGTGGAGATGTGAGGTTCCTGCTGTCTTAGGGTTCAAAAAGACAATTGATAGTTAATGTTATCATCACATTATTTGGTAATTGGGTTAACTTTGAAAAGTCCTTTTGTTAGGGTTTGCTGTACAGTACGCAGTATCTTGTATATAGCTGTACTATTGGTTGCTTCTGATCTACTTGGTCTAGGCTTTTGAGAGAGTCTGCATATCAATTACACAGCCTATATATTAAAAAGATTCAGTTTGTGTTTTGAAAAACTTGGAGACATACAATTAATTTTCCCCCTCTCGTATTAATTAGTGATTTATATGACTACATTTTACTAGGAGTGTACATAAACATTCCCACCACCAAAAGATTATGACCCATCCCTCCCACCCACTCTCACCCCCCACTGTCCCAGGAAGCTACATGTCTACCCCTCACCACAGGGCTTTTACTTTGGTGCCCTACTTACAATTTGGTCAGGTCCTGCTTTTAGTTTCCCTTTCAGATCTTCTTCCTCAACTTCTGTTGATGAGTGGGATCATCCCATACTCATCTTTATCTTTCTGACTTAGCTCACTTAACATAATTCCTTCTAGCTCTGTTCAAGATGGGTCAGAGAAGGTGGGTTCATTGTTCTTGATAGCTGCATAGTATTCCATTGTGTATATATACCACAGCTTTCTCAGCCACTCATCTGGTGTTGGGCACCTGGGTTGCTTTCAAGTTTTAGGTATTATGAATTGTGTTGTTATGAACATAGGAGTACACACCTCTTTTTGGTTGGGTGTTATGGAGTCCTTGGGGTATAACTCCAGGAGAGGAATTACTGGATCATATGGAAGGTCCATGTCTAGCCTTCTGAGAGTTTTCCAGACTGCTCTCCACAGAGGCTGTACCAATTTACATTCCCACTAGCAATGTAAAAGGGTTCCTCTGTCCCCACAACCTCTCCAGCATTTGTTGCTGCTGTCCTTTTTGATGTATGCCATTCTTACAGGAGTGAGGTGGTATCTTAGTGTTGTCTTAATTTGCATTTCTCTGACAATCAGTGACCTAGAGCAGTTTTTCATATGTTTGCTAGCCTTTTGGATCTCCTCTGTAGTGAATGTTTTGTTCATATTCTCTGCCCATTTTTGGATGGGGTCATTTTCTTTTTTGGTGGCATATTTAATTTCTGTTGAATTAAATGGACATGCTACAAAGCAGTGCCAGATAGTATTAACTCATGAATGTTCCAGTGGCAAGAATTATCACTAAGAAAGCAATTTCTATTTAGAAAGTATTCCAAATCATACTATGTACTTAAGATATTGCATTTTATTTTAGTTTTTTATTGTTATTTATTTATAAAATAAAAATTATCAACAAGACCATAGGACAAGAGGGGTACAATTCCACACAATTTCCACCGCCAGAGTTCTCCATACCTATCCCCTCTCTATTCTTTATCTCTCTAGGAGCATGGACCCAGGGTCATTATAGGTTGCAGAAAGTGGAAGGTCTGGCTTCTATAATTTCTTCTCCATTGAACATGGATGTTGGCAGGTCCCCAGCCTGATACCTGCAAACCGGCTTCACTCATGAAGCGTTCCCCCTGAAGGTGGGGGCCAGGGGCTGAAATGTAGGTCCTTGCTACTGGTGATATGTGAGCTTAGTTGGGTACACCACCCCCTTGCCCTAAGACATTTATTAATGATGAATACATTCCTGCAATTGACATTGGAAAAAAAGTTTGACTAGGGTCCAATCTTTCCTTAAGTGTCTCTATGACTGCATGGAAGAATTTAAAGTCCAGAGGGTAGCTCACTGTGTTCTTAGTATTGTTCCGAAGCAATGGAATCACATTTTTTCTATATGACAAAAATTCTTCCCTACATTAGAATCCCAGTTATTTTATTTTGTGTATATGCATTTGTAACCTGGATGCCAATTCCTAGAAGAGTTGTGCCTCTGTCAGTACTCTGCTTACTAAGTTTCAGACTTGCATTTTAGAGGCTCTGTGTCTGCTGACCTTCTAAATATATGTACCTCACTATCTTCCCTCACTAGAACTGTGCATCTTCCAGGAAACCTGGGTCAAAAAATTTCCATTCTAGGTTTGAATCCCCTCACTTACCATGTACTTATCTGACAGTCATCTTCAGTGCTCAGGCACATTGATGGTGGCCTACCATAGTCTTTCTCTTTTAAATTTTTTTCTTCCTAATAAAATTTATAGTATTCACACTCTGAAAAAAAAAAAAAGAAAGAAATTGCATTCTAGGGGCCATGATGGTGACATGCTTTGTAGAATACACACATACCATCATGGGCTCAAGCTCCTTGTCCCCATCAGCAGAGGGGAAGGAAGCTTCGTGAGTGGTGAAGTTCTGCAGGTATCCATTTCTCTCCACCTCTCTCTGCCCCCTCCTTATTTTTTATTTCTTGTTTCTTATTGGCTCAATAGTAGTAGTACTACTTGCTCAATAGCAGTAGTAGTAGTTGTAGTAGTAGTGGTAATAATAGCAGCAGCAGCAGCAGCAGCAGCAGTAGTAGTAGATTTAGTAGTAGTAATGACTAATGGGAATAATGGAATGAGCATCATGTAGGCACAAGTGGCAAAGAAGAAAAAAAGAAAGAAAGATAGAGAAAGAAAGAGAGATGGAGAAAGGGAGGGAGGGGGGAGGAAGGGAGGAAGGAAGGAAGGAAGGAAGGAAGGAAGGAAGGAAGGAAGGAAGGAAAGGAGCCAGGCAGTGGCGCAGTGGGTTAAGCGCACATGGAGCCAAGTGCAAGGACTGGCTTAAGGATCCCAGTTCGAGCCCCCGGCTCCCCACCTGTGTGTGTGTGTGGGGGGTCATTTCACAGGCAGTGAAGCAGGTCTACAGGTATCTTTCATTCCGCCTCTCTGTCTTCCCTTCTTCTCTCGATTTCTCTCTGTCCTATCCAACAATAGCAACAGCAATAACAACAACAAGGGCAGCACAAGGGAAGAAATTAAAAAGTTGAAAGAAAGAAAGAAAGAGAAAGAGGAGGAAGGAAGGGAGGGAGGCTGGCTGGCTGGCTGGCTGGATGGATGGATGGAAGGATGGAGAAAGAGAAGAGAAAGGAAATGGATTCTACTCAATCAGATACTTAGCCATATGTTTGGGAGTCTGTCATTGTCCTGGCTTGATCAGTGGCAAAGGATTTTCAGTCACAAGTGCCCAGCAGAGGCTACAAAACTGAGGTGTGGCCCACCTGAGTAGTGAGCAGAAGTTTGAGTTTTTATCTGGCCTGCAGGATTGTGAGAGGACAGATTTTGGCAGACAGTGAAATCTAAATTAATCACTTCTCCCTGGTTCCACTCCCAAAGCCTGTCACTGTGGAAACTAAATTCCAATATAATTATATCCATTGAGCTTCCAAGGTCATAAAGAAGATTGCCACTGCAACTCCCACGTAGATTACATAACTTTTGTTCTATTTCCAATGTTGTAAAGATGTAGGCACACACTTTTCATAGGATTGGGATGCCAGAAGTTGGGTTCAAACTACCTTTATCCATTATGCATACTTTTTCATGCATTGCATCCTTTCTCCCTCTCTCTCTCTCTCTCTCTCTCTCTCTCCCTCCCTCTCCCTCCCTCCCTCCCTCCAGGGTGGAGCTTGTTGTCACGCCTATCAGCCATCACCCCCCCATTTTATTGGATAGGAAGAACAGAGGAAGGAGAAAAGATAGACACCAACAGATTAGCTTTACCACTAGTGAAGTATCCCCTCTGGGGGGTGGGGAGCCAGAGGCTCTAACTGGGTGAGCCACTGCTTGGCCCCAAAAATTCTCTCTCCAACTGAGCTTTCAGCATTTCTTTATTATTTTTTTCTTTCTTTTCTTATTCTTGTCTTTTAACTCTAGGATCCTATTGCTTCAGACTGACTTTTTCAGATAAAGATAGAGGAAACTGAGTAAGAAGGAAATTCCAGTTAAATAGTCCTTCATTGTGGTAGGGGCCAGGTTCAAACTTGGATCATGCCCATGGCAAAGTACTACCCAACTGAGCTATTTTACCAGCTCTAACTTTCAGTTTTTAAGATTCAGGAAAGGAAAATTGGAAGTAAGAGTAATTGATACTTTCTATTTCATGTATTTTATTTGTTTGAATAATAAATTTTATAATTTGTGAAAACAGCTATGAATACTTTCATGAAATGTAATGTTTTCCTCTTATTTTAGAAAGTAACACCTATCATTTTCCCCTGTGACTTTCATTTACATTTTCTATTTTTATTAAATTAGCACTGTATTAACATATAAAATAGATTGCAAGTGCACATCATTAAAATTAACATATTCATGCTACTTTGTTTAATACCAAAAGTCCAATTTCATCTTTCATCACACAACTATATTCCTTTAACTGATTAACACAGGTGTGTATGTTTCTCTTTCTTTCTCTCTCTCTCTTTCTCTCTCTCTTTTGCCTCCAGGGTTATCAGTGTGGTTGATGCTTGCACTACAAATCCATTGCTCCTAGTGGCCATTTTTTTCCATTTTATTGGACAGGACAGAGAGAAATTGAGAAGAGGTTGGGTAGAGAGAGAGGGAGAGGGAAAGAGAGACACCTGTAGACCTGTTTGACAGCTTGTGAAGCATTTCCCCCTGCTGGTGGGGAGTGGGGGGCTTGAACCCAGATCCTTGTGTGGGTAGTTGTGCTTAGTTCTATGTGCACTTAACCAGGTATGCTACTGCCTGGTCCGCTGATTCTTCTGATAAATATACAGAAGTAGAAAACACAATCATGTTTTTCTTTTTAATTTTTTTAGCAGTCTCCACTTAATTTGTGATAGTGAACACACCAATTCACATTCCTACTAACAATTTAGTAGTTCCTACTAATAATTTAGTTTCCCTTCTTCAACACTTATTATTTCTTGTCTTTCTGGGTACTATCTATTCTCACTAGTGTGTGATGATACTTATGCTTTGTATTGCACTAATAATAACAAAAGATAAATATGAGCATCTTTTCATGTGCCTATTTGCAATCTGCATTATTGCTAGAGAAATGTCTCTAATTACAAGGTGTCTGTTCTAAAACAGTTTCCGTAATGAATAATTTATGGGATATTAATCTGTTTTTAAATACCCTCATTCAGTAACTAACAATTGATTTGAAGAATAGTATTTCTTCGCATTACTACATTACCAAGCTAATTAACTACCATATATTCATTAATTAATAATATACAAAAAAACTGAGGACAAATGATACTAAAATTTTTAGTTTATTTGGCCTTTTCTGTGGAATATATATAACTTAAATGCATGAACTTATAAAAAAATGTCACTACCCAAAGTCTTCCTGAAATTTTAAGAAGATTATAAAAGTTATCTAGGATGGGAACCAGGGTAGTATGGCACAGACCTTGGTGATGAGTGTGTTGTGGAACTAATAATCTGCGGGAGTCCGACGGCAGTGCAGCGGGTTAAGTGCATGTGGCGCAAAGCACAGGGACCTGCATAAGGATCCCGGTTCGAGCCCCCGGCTCCCCACCCGCAGAGGAGTCCCTTTACAGGCAGTGAAGCAGGTCTGCAGGTGTCTTTTCTCTCCCCCTCTCTGTCTTCCCCTCCTCTCTCCATTTCTCTCTGTCCTAACAACGACGACATCAATAACAGCAACAATGACTACAACAACAACAACAAAAGACAACAAGGGCAACAAAAGGGAAAATAAATAAATAAAATATTAAACAATCTGCTATTTAATTTAGTAGACCCACAAATCTTCAGTGAATTTAAAGATAATGACACATAATTCAGAAAATCATGTATAAAAATTATTCTGAAGGTAAATTTAAAAACTAGCCTAAACATTGTTTTAGAAGCTAGAAGGGAGAATATATTGCTTAGCATATACTGTATATCTTTTAGTTCAACCGTCAGTAGTTAGTTCTGCAGTGTCTTTTGGCAGATGTTAATAGATGCTAGAAGCTGACAAGATGCTGACACCTAGCATACACAGGGAGTTAAGGAACTGGACACGTGATAACAGTAGTTTGATAAATCTTCACTTACCCTAACAATATGATGTAATGAGAAATAAAAATAAATACAAAGTACTGAGTACATCTGAGAGTAGGTAGAAGGTTACAAAAATGAAAATGGAATCCATTTGGCCATTACAGATTGCGAAGTATATTAAAACACTTCTTTAGCTCACCTGACTTAGTAAGAAAATGAGAGCCATTCACATTTTCCAAAAACATTAGTTGTTTTGCTAAAATTCATGTTTGTCATTTGAGCTCTCTAATTATCCTTTAAAAAGAAAGAAAGACTAAAAATTTACATTTTGGGGTGCCCCAAATAGCTCCAATCCCAAAATGAACTGGGATTGGAACCTACAAGTAGAAACTAAGGTGGCAGGAGTTAGGCGGAAGCACAAGGACCAGCATAAGGATCCCGGTTCGATCGCCTGTCTCCCCACCTACAGGGCGGGGGGGGGGGGGGGAAGGTTGCTTCACAGGTGGTGTAGCAGGTCTGCAGGTGTCTGTCTTTCTCTCCCCCTCCTCTCACCATTTCTCTCTGTCCTATCCAACAGTGACAACATCAATAATAACTACAACAATAAAAAAAAAGGGTAACAAAAGGAAAAATAAATATATATAAAATAAAAAATATATATTTTAAAAAAAAGAAACTAAGGTGGCATCCTTTTGCTGAGGGTTAGCCATTTCATGGAAATGAGGAATAAAAACACCCAAGTAACTGCATTTATGGCACAGGAGAGGCAGGAGAGATGATAGATATCATAAACAAGTTCAACAATCATAACTAAAGAGATAGGCCTGTCTAGCAGTTGCAACTAAGGTGGTATGGCCATATACAGTCTTCGTCAAATGGGAAGGTAATTGGTGTAAAATTAATTTACAAGTGATGAAATGCCCAGGTTATAATGCTGTTGGTGATCCACAGAAAATAGGGCAGGGAGTACTGAGTGATAATACACTAGTTCAGCACACACTTTACCATGAACAAGGACCTGGGTTCAAGCCCCTTGTCTCCCCCAATCCCCTTCAGGGGGGAAGGTTCATGAGCTGTGAAGCAGAACTGCAAGTGTCTTCCATCCTCTCTATGTCCCTGCCTCTCTTAATTTCTCTGTCCTATCAAATGAAAAGAAAATATAAAAGGGGAAAAATTTCTGCAAGGAACCATGGATTTGTCATGCAGACGTAAAGGCCAAGCAATTATGATAGCAATAAAAGAGAAAAGAAAAGAAAAAAAGAGAAAAGAAAAGAAGAGGAGGGTAGGGGAAAGGAGGGGAGAGGAGAGGAGGGGAGGGGAGGGGAGGGGAGGGAAGGGAAGAGGAGAGGAGAGGAGAGGAGAGAGGAGAGGAGAGGAGAGGAGAGGAGAGGAGAGGAGAGGAGAGGAGAGGAGAGGAGAGGAGAGGAGAGGAGAGGAGAGGAGAGGAGAGGAGAGGAGTAGAGAAGGGAAGGGAAGGGAAGGGAAGGGAAGGGAAGGGAAGGGAAGGGAAGGGAAGGGAAGGGAAGGGAAGGGAAGGGAAGGGAAGGGAAGGGAAGGGAAGGGAAGAGATGAGATCCTGGGGTGCAGATAAAGAATAGGAAAGTTTCCAGTGGAGGTGAGGGGATGTGGAACTCTGATGGTCAGATATGTGTGGAATTGTACCCTCATCCTATGGTCTCGTAGATCATTATTGATTTTTGTTTCTGGTGAGATAAAGCGGTTCAATTTCATTCTTCTGCATCTTACAACCCAGTTTTCCCAGCACCATTTATTGAAGAGAGCCTCCTTCTTCCATTTAATGCTTTGGGCCCCCTTTTCAAAGATTAGATGTCCATAGGTGTGGCGATTTATTTCTGGGCTTTCAGTTCTGTTCCACTGGTCTGTGTGCCTATTTTTGTTCCAGTACCATGCTGTTTTGATGATGATGGCTTTATAATATAGTTTGAGATCTGGGAGTGTGATGCCTCCATTTCTGTTTCTTTTCCTCAAGATGGTTTTGGCAATTCTAGGTGTTTTCAGTAACCTTATCATCTTTATATTTCTGAGCTTGCATTCTGTGGTCATAGCTAGGAATATTCTAAGCTGAGTTCATTTCAGAACCTGTCTTCCTCAAGTGGCAGAGTATGTTGACCCAGCCTCCCTTGAAAGAGTGAGATATTCCCCACCATTGTTATTCTACATTGAGGAGAAAGTCCTGTAGAGACCCACAAGAAGGTTTATGATATTCCTGATGGAGATGACTAGTAATGGTAGAGAGAGGAATCTGTTAGAGGTCTAAGTCCACCATATATTTGTGGGAATTCCTGGATCCCCTGACTAGGGTCCTGGATGATGAGGTGGCCTGGTCTTGACCAAAAGGGCCATCGTTAAAGTATGCACGTCTCTTGCCCTTATTCATTTTTTCTAGTCCTTACTTTATTCAACAAGGTTAGTCTTAGAGTGATTGAGAGAGATAAGATGTGAAGTAGGTGAAGAGGAATCATTTTGCTTCTAAGCGTATTCGAAGTTAGATACAATAGATTTTTGCAGGCTGTCTGGAAACCTAGACACTTGAATATAACATTCTTTCTATTAGAAGAAAGATCTGTGGTCTCAAATCACCAATTTAGGCATGATCATTTGAATTGTAATCTCTTAAAACTTGGGGTGGGAAGGGGTTGCCTGCTTTACCAGAGTGTTCAGAAATTTGCACTTGATACAGATAAGCAATCATGAGACTGAGAATTGGACTAGAAAGTAAGCAAAATTTTTCTCTGACCTTTGGATCCCTGCCTTCTTTTGCTCTGCTGGCGAACCCTTGTTTTTCAACAAAACAAAGCTCATTACTCCCTAAGGTCTCATTTCCCTTTGACTAGGCACAACTTTGAAAACAGTAAGTAAATTGCACAAACTCTCTAAATTGTGTTTCAAAGTGAATTGGTGAAAAAGATTTGAAAGTTGAGTGGAAAGCTTGGATATCTAAGGCAAACAAAATCCAAAGCCTTGTTTCTCAAGGCTTAAGTTATACAAATCACCCAGCAGTTACTTTATAATACATATCTAGGGTACGAGTTCTCTTTTTTACTTTTTCCAAATATCTGACAAGCTCTCAGGTGATGCTGATGATGTTAGCTTTAGATCCTACCTTAGACACATGGCTGGCTTCATGTGACAATTCTTCTGAATCAATATAGAAGGTGGCAATTTAACGTATGTTGATTTTATTTAAATAAAACACCCCACCTAATTTTTTTTAAATCTTATATAAAATATGTTAGCCATTATACATGAATTACTATAGTATGCTTTTTTACTTATAAAATGGAAATATTGACAAGATTATAGTATAGGAGGGGTACAATTCCACACAGTTCCTACCCCAAGAACTCTGTACCCACTCCCCTCCCTTAATAGCTTTCCTAGTCTTTATCCCTCTGGGAGTATGTACCCAGAATCATTGTGGGGTATAGAAGGCAGAAGGTCTGGCTTCTGTAATTTCTTCCCAGCTGCACATGGACATTGGCAGGTTTGTTGGTCTGCTTCTAAATTCTGCTTCTAAGACCCTTTCTGTTGCACTGCTTAATCGTTGTGGTCTATTTACATAATCACTGTGTTACCTGGGAATTGCCTTGCCTGCAGGGTATTGGTTTAATCCCCACTGGTTAGATGGAAGTTTTCTATGCTCTGTTCATGCTCTTTTTTTACTCTGCCCCTCTCCTAGTCATTTCCTTTCCCTTGCCACTTCCGGTGAAGAGATGCATAAAACGCGATGTATCTGATTAATAAACGAGATACTGTTTCCCAGCTCAGCCATGAGTCCCTGGTTGTCTCTCTACCACCCTTGATGCTACCCCAGCCCGGCATATGGAGCCCAGAACAGGGACACACAAGCAGCAGACCTAAGAAGACCAGATAAGTAAAGTCACTTGGCTACCCATCCATCATGGCCTGCCTTTCTACTTATGAAGAGGTTTCCCGAACCCTCTACTCTTCCTTCATGAGACAGTTTCTCTGTCTCTGGAACATTTTGCTCTGGGCCACACTTTGGTTCCCTAACCGGGAACTTTGGTTCCTTATGACCGTGATCATAAAGCTTGGAAGATGCGCGGAGATTTCCCCTGGAACTTTCTGGACTCCCTCTACCATGTTTCCCGAGGAGGACTACGTTTTGCTCTGGGACACACTTTGGTTCCTTATGACCATGATCGTAGAGCTTGGGAGATGCACGGAGATTTCCCCTGGGACTTTCTGGACTCCCTCTCACACGTTTCCTGTGGAGAAGGACTACTCTAACTTGAAGAGCATTCTCCAGTACCCTGGAAGTCCCCAAGAATGGAGACACGTGGTTAGTTCTACCCTCCTGATTCGATTCTTTCTTCTATGGGAATACGCTTTTAAAAATGGGTGCTTGCGGGAGTCGGGTGGTGGCGCAGTGGGTTAAGCGCACGTGACGCAAAGCGCAGGGACCGGCGTAAGGATCCCGGTTTGAGCCCCCGGCTCCCCACCTGCAGGGGAGTCGCTTCACAGGCGGTGAAGCAGATCTTCAGGTGTCTATCTTTCTCTCCCCTCTCTCTCTGTCTTCCCCTCCTCTCTCCATTTCTCTCTGTCCTATCCAACAACAAAGCAACATCAACAATGGCAATAATAACTGCAATGAGGCTGCAACAACTAGGGCAACAAAAAGGGGGAAAAATGGCCTCCAGGAGCGGTGGATTCATAGTGCAGGCACTGAGCCCAGCAATAACCCTGGAGGAAAAAAAAAAAAAAAGGGTGCTTGCAGCAATCTTGCAGGAACTGTCTAAAGCACCCTAAATGGAATTTTGAGGAGCTTTTTGGACTAGGATACCCTCCAGGAGACTCATGATACCACATAGTGGAATCTAATAATCTGGTTCAAGTTGCATTTCGTAAGAATTTTAATGACTGAATTTTTTGTATGACCCATTTTGCTGTGAGTATTCTGAAATTTAATTGACTTAAAAAAAGAAAAAATTGGGAGTCGGGCTGTAGTGCAGCGGGTTAAGTGCAGGTGGCGCAAAGCACAAGGACCGGAATAAGGATCCCGGTTCGAACCCCGGCTCCCCACCTGCAGGGGAGTCGCTTCACAAGCGGTGAAGCAGGTCTGCAGGTGTCTATCTTTCTCTCCTCCTCTCTGTCTTCCCCTCCTCTCTCCATTTCTCTCTGTCCTATCCAACAGTGACAACAAAAATAATAACTACAACAATAAAACAAACAACAAGGGCAACAAAAGGGAATAAATAAATAAAATAAATATTTTAAAAAAAGAAAAAGAAAAAATGTTGGACTCAGCCATGATTCCTAGAGACATCCAGAAAGAGTCCAAAAATTGTTTTTTTTTTTTCTCTTTTGATTTTTTTTTTTTACATCTTGGTATTAATGTAAAACATTTAATCCTAAAACTGTATGAGTATGGGCAGGGTAGATAGCACAATGGTTATGCTAATGATTCTCATGCTTGAGGCTTCTAACCATGGTTCTTCTGTTTACCTTTCCACATTTTATTGAGTTTAAACTATTTAAACAACCTTAAAATCATACTAGAAAGGATTTCCAACTATAATGGAGTTATCAATTATAGTAAACTTCTAATCTGCTACAATTTTTGTTTCATAAGTAAGTGAATTATAGCTGTCGTCTTCACATGAAAAAGCATCTGCTCAAATGGAATCCCCGGAAACCTATTTGGACTTCTGTTTTCTGACATTGCCCACAAGATGGCACGACTACAGCAGCCCCCCCCCCCCCCGAAACCAATGATGTGACCTGGCAGGACCTGAAGAAACTGATTCACAGACTCCAAAGCTCACTCTCTACAGAAAAGCGGAATTACAGTGGTTGACCTTCCCCATCAAGGTAGACGTGCAGCATTTCATCCCCTGGCATTTCATCTGTGGTCATCTGCTTTGGACTGATGCTTCTATTGGACTTACTGGTACACCTCTTAGACACTTTACACAACTTTACAGCAGTTTTCCTTTACACTGCTGGGTTTCTCAAAGACTGACCACAGCAATCCATGGACTTTGCAGCCAGAGCCTTGGGACTCTATAGACCATGTCCCCTCACCTGCAGGCCCTGTCCCCAGAGTCATGAAACCCCCCCTCCTTACTAGATCCTACCCACAGAGGCAGGAAACGCCCTTTGAGGCATGAAACGTCCCCAGAGGTAAGAGATGCCCACAGAGGCAGGAAATACCCTTTGAGGCAATAGATGCCCCCAGAGGCAAGAGATACCCCCAGAGGCAGGAAATGCCCCCTCAGGACTCCCCTTGGCATCATACTGGTTCTTGCTGCTCTCTTACTTGTTCCTCCATGTCTTGTGCCAGTTCTTTTGAAAATGCCTGTACAATATAGGTTTCTGTTCACCCCACACTCCTGATACTATAGCCATTAGTTAAAAAGAAAGAGGGAAATGTTGGTCTGCTTCTATATTCTGCTTCTAAGACCCCTTCTGTTGCACTGCTTAATCATCACTGTGGTCTATTTACATAATCACTGTGTTACCTGGGAACCCCTGCCTGCAAGGCATTGGTTTAATCCCACTGGTTTGAACTCTCTTTTTGCTCCACCCCGTCTCCTAGTAACACCCTGTTCTCCACCACTAGTTTGCATTTTTTTTTACTCCACTCTCTCTATGTCACATCCTGTTTCCACCCTACTTGGCGAGTATAAATACAGCTGCTCTTCTAATATAACACACAGTAGAATTGCATTCCGACTCCAAGAGTCCCAGTCTCTCTCCTGCAAAGCTAGCCTGACAATAAAGATTGAACTGCGTCCCACTCAGCCATGAGTCCCTGTTCATCTCTCTCCCACCTGCAAAGCTAGCCTGGCATAGGTTGATCCATACTCCCAGCCTGTCTCTCTCTTTCTCTAATGGGGCAGGGCTCTGGGGAGGCAGGGATCCAGAACATATTGGTTGGGTCATCTGCCCAGGGAACTCAGTTTGGCATCATGGTAGCATCTGGAACCTAGTGACTAAAAAAGAGTTAAGACATAAAGCATAACAATTTGTTGACTAATCATGAACCTTAAGGCAAGAATATTGCAGATGAAGATTTGGGGTCTCCATTTTGGAAAAAAGCTAGTGGGTCTATTTTAAGCATATTCCAAGGGGTCCATGGCTTTACTAGTTTTTGCCTGAGCCTGACATATAATATGCAGGTGGGCCCAGGTTATAGTCTGGGGAGATGGTGTCATAGTTGGAAAAAGGACTAGAAAGCTGGATCAGGAAAGAGAGTAGCTCCCAAATAAAGGGAAAGTATATAAGTATTCTTAACTATAAACCTGTAGATTTGATCTGGAGCCCATATTCAGCACAGGAGCCTGTGTAACCTCTGCATCCCTGTACATCTGAACTCACAGCTAGGAACATTCCAGTCTGCACTAATTTCAGGACCCACCTTCCTTGGATGGTAGGTAGAATATGTTATCTAACTTCCTTTCAGAGACTGGAACAGTCCCTACCATTATTGATCCACATAGCGGGCAAGGTCCTCCCACAAAGAGGTCCATTATGTTGTTCCTGGTGGAGATGACCAGTGATGGTGGTGAGAGGGATCTGTTAGAGGTCTAGGCCCATCATATCTGTGTGGGAATCCCAGGACTCCCTGATTAGGGCCCCAGGTGATGGGGTGGCCAGGTAGTGACTAATGAGTTATCATTAAAGTGTGCTAGTCTCTTACATAAAAGTATTTCTTAAAGTTAAATGTACAATTGCTTCATGACTGAAGATTTTCAGTTTTGGTTGTGAGAGGTGAAATAAATAAATAAATAAATAAATAAATAAATGCCCACACAAACATGAACCAGAATTTTTACTGAGGTTCACAGGAGACTGCATTACCAAACAATATACTTGTACAATGAGATAGTCTCAGCAATAAAGATGAACACTCTGTACATAGATGGATCTAAAATCACACTGAAGAAAGGAATCTGAACAAAAGGCTACACCGAGTGTAAGTTCATTTCGATGAAAAAATTACCTAATCTATGGATTAGCTAACTATTAAAATTAAATATATTTTCTATTCTAATTAAAATTAATTATTTTTGTCTCTAGTGAGAAGTAACAAGTATTTGCTTGTTTATTTAGTCACCAGGATTATTGCTGGGGCTTCATGCCTACACTACAAATACAGTACTCCTGGCAGTCATTTTTCACTTTTTTCTTTTTTTTATTTCCTTTATTTTATAGGACAGAGAAGTTTTTCAGGGTATATGGAGATAGAGAGAGAAAGACAGAGAAGGAGACAGACTTACAGCATTGCTTTACTGCTCTTGAAGTTTCCCCCATTGTAGGTAAGGACAGAGGCTTGAACCTGTGTTCTTACAATGTGTGCACTCAATAGGGTGCACCACAACCTAGCCTGGGGAACTAGAGACATTCTAAGATGATGATGGCAAAAGTCTGCATTTCAATTAGTGCATGCGTGAACACTTCTATGAGAAACCATTGAAATCCACATTTAAAATCAGTATATTTTACTATGTCATTTTATCTTCTAAAAAGAGAAATGAAAACTTCTCATGCACCTGGTGATTTTTTTTCTTCCAAAAAGTGGTAAAGTTTGCAGCTGTAGGTCCTTGTGGGGAATTCTGGAAAGTGTAGGAAGCCTGTAACTTAGTGGTTCTTAAATTGATTGCATATTGGAATCTCCCAGGGAGTTTTAAAGAGCTGCAGTGTCTAGGACTCTTCCCCAAAGAGTATGATTTAATTGGTTTTGGGGGTGGCCTAGGCATCAGGATATTTAAAAGTTCCCCAGGTAATTCTACTATGCAGTTAAGATTGTGAAGCACAACTGAGATTGTTACTGGAAGCATGCCACACTCCCCCTTGCTTTGGGTAAGCATTTCCAAACAGATGGCGGTATCCTTTGTCATTACAATGGCTTACTTACATAAATCATTTTATTTGACATATTATTGTTCAACACATCACCACCCCATTTTGATTTTACATTTCCCAATCAAATGTAAAGCAAAAAATAACAACCACCACCAACAAAAGTTACCAAATAATATTACATTGGAATCTCCTGGACTAGGTTTTGCTTTTTGATATCCATTCACATAATGTTCTAAATTTTTCTGTTTTTATCTCTCCCATGAAACCTTGAGAAAAAAAAGTAATTGTCACTTATATTTTTCCCACTCTATCTTCAGCACCTGACATATTATTGAGTTTCAATACATTGATGTTGAGTGATAGGACAACCCCCACTGCATTTAACACTAAGAATGGTGAGTGTTTCTCTCATCTCCTGCTCATGATACAGAAGGAAATAAAGACTGCCAATCTTTTCCCCTTCTACTTAGAGCCATGGTAGAGAAAGAAGAATGTGTGGAAGATACCTGTTTCAATATTGGTACAGGAGTCTGACATTATCTTAGG
Source organism: Erinaceus europaeus (assembly GCF_950295315.1). Taxonomy (NCBI): domain Eukaryota; kingdom Metazoa; phylum Chordata; class Mammalia; order Eulipotyphla; family Erinaceidae; genus Erinaceus; species Erinaceus europaeus. The sequence goes on from NC_080165.1 coordinate 125,367,533, forward strand.
ATTATGCCAACCAGTCATCTAACAACTCATGGTTAAGTGGAAAGAAAAGGACTGGGGTGCATTAGTGGACAAATAGGAAAGGTCAATTATCCGGATTTCTGCTAATCATGGTGAACTAGAAAATTGTTATTGTCAGGATTATAAACAGTTCATTTCCCAAAAAATATAGGCAAGCAGGTTCCTCTTACCTTTTCTAAGTTGCCTATGATTGCACAGCACATCAACCTTCATGGAGAAAGCACTGGGAGCAGAAAGGACCATTTAACACCAGCAAAAAGAAACGTCTGGCACAGTTTAATACCACACAACCTTCACCTATTTAGACAGTTTTGCCATTTAGTATTCCTTCAATTTTACTGTTATTATAGTGTTACTACTAACTAAGGAAAGGGAGGAGCTGGGCAGTGGCACACCTGGTTGCAGTGCACAAGAACCTGGATTCAAGTCCCCAACCCCTTCCTGTAAGGAGTGGGGGCAGACTAGATAAGCAGTGAAGTCATTTTGCAAGTACCAATCTATCTATATCTATCTATCTATCTATCTATCTATCTATCTATCTATCTATCTATCTATCTATCTATCTATCGATCTCACTCATCCTTCTCACTCTCTGTCCAAAATAAAAACAAACAAAGTTTAGGAATGTTGCACTATGTATCCAACCTCCAGTAGTGTGCACTAGGACAAACTACAACATTGTAAACAGAAAGCTCCAGGAGTGAACCCTGAAAAATATTCCTAAATCAAATAATGGAAATGTTTACAGATTCTGAGTTGTTTCTCAAACTGTACCTTATGGACTCTTCTAGATTTGGTTATTATGATAATACTAAGTTTTTTTTTTTTTTTCTTAACTCACACTACTGTCTTAATGGCAGATTTTTGAAACTATATCCTTCACCAAAAAAAAAAAAGTCAGAATTCTACCTATGTTGTTACTGATGCTTTCACTTAGTTCCTTGGCATTTCCTAACTTTAGCCCTTATCTTTCTGGAAATAATAGTATGGACTCAAGTACTGATTATTTCTAAAAGCAAAATCTTGGATGTGGCTATGTTTATTTCTCTCTTTGTTAAGGGAATTATTAAGATGTGTTTTGTTTTTATTTTTTAGACAATGTAATATAAAATAATGATGCATTTAAGAAACATTATGTATTTCTACTGGATATAGTAGCATGAAGAAAACTGCCTCCATTCTTATAGCACATATAAAAATGGGTCCATCCCAAGAAAAAGAAGGTAAAATAATTTATGTCAACAAGTATAAATAGGAATGAAGAAGTCACTCAGTGTCTTTATACAAAATATGTGTAGAAATATGCAAAACATAATGGTTAAAATAATATAAAAACTGGGGAAAAGTGCTAAATGAGAAATAACTTTGTCTTAAATCCATCATCACAAAAAGCATGATGAATTCTTAAGCAATAATAACACACTGGTAAATGACATTATTGTTGTTATGGAGACAGAAGCAATTAGGAAACTGTTGAATGACCTAAGAATATTCCTCTGTAAAATGTAAAGTTGAAGGCAGCTTTAATTTAATATAACTATACCATTAATCTAAAATGTATACATCTGTGCCAGATTTTATACTGAGCAATCAAATCAGTTATATATTGTTATTGATGAATAATAAATCACCCTAAATTTTTCAGTTTGAAAATTTAAAAAAATGCTCAGTAACTCATTTTTTTGTAACATGAATCAGGAGTATATAATCTATATTTCTGGTGCATGACGTCTTATTCGTTTATTCCTGTATATCTTTTTTTTTTTTGGTATTGACCATTTTTCCTTCTCCAGACTGGTTCTTTCAGATATAGAAATACACAGATAGAATGACAGAGAGAAAAACATTAGGACACTGAAACTTCCTCCACTGCAGTGAGGATCAGGCTTGAACTAGGGTTTCTCATAGGGCAAAGCAAACTTATTATTCATGTGAGTTATACTGCTGGAAGATTTTATTCTCATGAGATTGAAGTAAAAAATGTTTTTTATTTTATTTTATTTATAAAAAGGAAACAATTACAAAACCATAGGATAAGAGGGGTACAACTCCACACAATTCCCACCACTAGAAATCAGTATCCCATCCCCTCCCCTGATAGCTTTCCTATTCTTTAACCCTCTGGGAGTATGGACCCAAGGTCATTATGGGATGCAGAAGGTGGAATGTTTGGCTTCTGTAATTGCTTCCCTGCTAAACATGGGCATTGACAGGTGGATCCATACTCTTAGCCTGCCTCTCTCTTTCCCTAGTGGGGCGGGATTCTGGGGAATCAGAGTTCCAGGACACGTAGGTGGGGTTATCTGTCTAGGGAAGTCTGGTTGGCATCAAGCTAACATCTGGAACCAGGTGACTAAAAAGAGAGTTAACATATAAATCAAGAATCTAAAGGCTGGAATAGTACAGATGAAGAGTTGGGGGGGTCTCCGTTTTGTAGATAGCTAGTAGGCCTATTTTAGTTATATTCCAAAGGGCCTGTGACTATACTAGTTTTTTTTTTTTTCCCCCTAATCCTGAAATCTGATATGCAGGTGGATTCAAGTTATTGTCTGGGGAGATGATGTCATGGCTGGAAAACAAAAATGTCTTTAGAGTCAATAACCCTCTCCAGATTTGACTGAGGTTAAGGAGTCCACTTCTTTTTTTTAAAAAATACTTTATAGGGGGAATTACTGTTTACAATAAATAGTAAAATACAATATTTTGTACCTGCATAACATTTCCACATAACAATACAACCCCCAATATGTGCTCCTCTGCCATCATGTCCCATGATCGGAAACCCTATCTACCCCGACCCCCCCAAAGACTTTTACTTTGGTGCAGTAAAGAAGTGCACTTTTTATTATTATTACTATTTTTTTATTTAAGAAAGGATAAATTAACAAAACCATAGGGTAGGAGGGGTACAACTCCACACAATTCCCACCACCCAATCTCCATATCCCACCCCCTCCCCTGATAGCTTTCCCATTCTCTATCCCTCTGGGAGCATGGACCCAGGGTCTTTGTAGGTTGTAGAAGGTGGAATTTCTGGCTTCTGTAATTGCTTCCCCGCTGAACATGGGTGTTGACTGGTCAGTCCATATTCCCAGCCTGCCTCTCTCTTTCCCTAGTAGGGTGGGTCTCTGGGGAAGCTGAGCTCCAGGACGCATTGGTGGGGTCTTCAGTCTAGGGAAGCCTGGCTGGCATCCTGATGACATCTGAAATCTGGTGACTGAAAAGAGAGTTAACATACAAAGCCAATCAAATTGTTGAGCAATCATGGACCCAAAGCTTGGAATAGTGGAGAGGAAGGGTTAGGGGGATACTCACTGCAAACTCTAGTGTACTTCTGCTTTCAGGTATATATTTTGCACTAGTTTATGGATATGTGTGAACATATGCTCTCTCTCACAGAAACTGGTGTATATCTAGGTTTTGGGACTTTGTTAGAAAGTGAACCACCTGAGATGGATTAGAGTATGCTAAGGAAACGTCTCACCTGAGTAATGAAGCTGAAGGGTTGTCATTCCACACGTGAAGTCTCTGGACACAGTCTGAAGTGAAGCATGTTGAGGTGGCCATCTTTGCGTTCATTAGGTTGTGATAGGTAGATGCAATATTATTTGATATGGATTGGGAGGGGCATATGGGAAAGTGGGCCCTATCCAAGGGTTAAAGGACTGGGGGAAGTAGAGGCTCTATAGTGGAGATGTGAGGTTCCTGCTGTCTTAGGGTTCAAAAAGACAATCGATAGTTAATGTTATCATCACATTATTTGGTAATTGGGTTAACTTTGAAAAGTCCTTTTGTTAGGGTTTGCTGTACAGTACCCAGTATCTTGTATATAGCTGTGCTGTTGGTTGCTTCTGATCTACTTGGTCAAGGCTTTTGAGAGAGTCCGCCTATCAAATACACAGCCTATATATTAAAAAGATTCAGTTTGTTTTAAAAATCTTCGAGACATACAATTAATTTTCCCCCTCTCTTATTAATTAACTAGTGATTTATATGACTACATTTTACTAGGAGTGTACATAAACACCATTCCCACCACCAAAAGACTGTGACACATCCCTCCCACCCACTCTCACCCCCCACTGTCCCAGGAAGCTGCAGGTCTACCCCTCACCACAGGGCTTTTACTTTGGTGCCCTACTTACAATTTGGTCAGGTCCTGCTTTTAGTTTCCCTTTCAGATCTTCTTCCTCAACTTCTGTTGATGAGTGGGATCATCCCATACTCATCTTCTCTTTCTGATTTAGCTCACTTAACATAATTCCTTCTAGCTCTGTCCAAGATGGGTCAGAGAAGGTGGGTTCATTGTTCTTGATAGCTGCATAGTATTCCATTGTGTATATATACCACAGCTTTCTCAGCCACTCATCTGTTGTTGGGCACCTGGGTTGCTTCCAGGTTTTAGCTATTATGAATTTTGCTGCTATGAACATAGGAGTACACACCTCTTTTTGGTTAGGTGTTATGGAGTCCTTGGGGTATAACCCCATGAGAGGAATTACTGGATCATATGGAAGGTCCATGTCTAGCCTTCTGAGAGTTTTCCAGACTGCTCTCCACAGAAGCTGTACGAATTTACATTCCCACCAGCAATGTAAAAGGGTTCCTCTGTCCCCACAACCTCTCCAGCATTTGTTGCTGCTGTCCTTTTTGATGTATGCCATTCTTATAGGAGTGAGGTGGTATCTTAGTGTTGTCTTAATTTGCATTTCTCTGACAATCAGTGACCTAGAGCAGTTTTTCATGTTTGTTAGCCTTTTGTATCTCCTCTGAGGTGAATGTTTTGTTCATATCCTCTGCCCATTTTTGGATGGGGTCATTTGCTTTTTTGGTGCTAAGTTTGCTAAGCTCTTTATATATTTTGGTGATTAGTTTCTTGTCTGATGGATGGCATGTGATGATCTTCTCCCATTCTGTGAGGCGTCTCTTTGTTTGTTTAATAGTTTCTTTGGATGTGCAGCAGCATTTCAATTTGATGTAGTCCCATTGGTTTGTTTCTGCTTTAGTCTTCTTTGCAATTGAGTTTGATTCGTCAAAGATGTCCTTGAGGTGTAGGTGGGAAACTGTTTTACCAATGTTTTACTCTAAGTATTTGATTGTTTCTGGTCTGACATCCAGGTCTTTGATCCGTTTGGAGTTGATTTTTGTTTCTGGTGAGATAAAGTAGTTTAATTTCATTCTTTTGCATGTTACAACCCAGTTTTCCCAGCACCATTTATTGAAGAGAGCCTCCTTCTTCCATTTAATGCTTTGGGACCCCTTATCAAAGATTAGATGTCCATAGGTGTGGGGATTTTTTCTGGGCTTTCAATTCTGTTCCACTGGTCCATTTGCCTATTTTTATTCCAGTACCATGCTGTTTTAATGATGGCAGCTTTATAATATAGTTTAAGGTCTGGGAGTGTGATGCCTCCATTTCTGATTCTTTTCCTTAAGATGGTTTTGGCAATTCTAGGTGTTTTCAGGTTCCAGATAAATGATTGTAGTGTTTGTTCTATTCTCTTAAAGAAGCTTGGTGGAACTTTAATGGGTATTGCATTAAATTTGTATATGGCTCTGGGCAGAATATTCATTTTGATTATTTTATTCTTCCAATCCATGAGATATCTTTCCATTTCTTGGTATCAGTTTCTATTTCCTTGAGTAGCGACTCATAGTTTTCCTTATAGAAGTCTATCACTTCTTTGGTCAACTTTATTCCTAGGTATTTGATTGATTTTGCTGAAACAGTAAAGGGGAGTGATTTCTGGGTGTCTTCTTCAGATTTAGTGTTTGCATAAAGAAATGCCACTGATTTTTGTACATTGATTTTTTAGCCTGATACCTTGCTATATTGCCTAATAACTACCTGTAGTTTTCTGCTGGATTCTTTAGGTTTTTATATGTATACTATCATATCATCTGCAAATAGTGAGAGCTTGACTTCTTCCCTTCCAATCTGTATTCTTTTGATTCCTTTCTCTTGCCTGATTGCTATGGCAAGAACTTCCAATACTATGTTGAAGAGTAACAGTGACAGTGGACAGCCCTGTCTAGTCTCCGATCTGAGGGGGAATGCTTTCAGCTTCTATCCATTGAGTATGATGTTGGCTGTAGGTTTGCTATGTATAGAGTCCACTATCTTGAGGAATTTCCCATCTATTCCCATTTTTTGTAGAGTTTTGAGCATGAATGGGTGTTGGATTTTGTCAAAGGCCTTCTCTGCATCTATTGAGATAATCATGTGGTTTTTGGCTTTGCTTTTATTGATGTGGTGAATGATATTGATTGACTTACAGATGTTGAAGCAGCCTTGCATTCCTGGGATGAATCCCACTTGGTCATGATGAACAATCTTTTTGATATGTTGATGTATCCGGTTTTCCAAGATCTTGTTTAATATTTTGGCATCTATGTTCATCAGAGAAATTGTCTGTAGTTTTCCTTTTCTGTTCTGTCCCTATCAGATTTTGGTATCAGGGTGATGTTGGCTTCATAGAAGGTGGAAGGGAGTATTCCTGTTTCTTCAATCTTATGGAAAAGCTTAAGAAGGATGTGTACTAACTGTTTCCTGAAAGTTTTGTAGAATTCGTTTGAGAAGCCATCTTGTCCAGGACTTTTGTTGTTGGGGCGATTCTTAATAACGGTTTCAATTTCTTTGTCTGTGATTGGTGCATTTAGATTTTGTAGTTCTTCTTGGTTCAGTTTTGGAAGGGCATATGCTTCTAGGAATTGTTCCATTTCTTCCAGATTCTCTAGCTTGGTGGCGTATAGTTCTTTATAGAAGTTTCGCAGGATTCTCTGGATTTCTGTGGTGTCACTTGTGATATCTCCTCCATCGTTTACAATTCTATTAATTTGAGTCTTCTCTCTTTTTTGTTTGGTGAGTCTGGCTGGGGTTTGTCAATTTTGTTTAATCTTTCAAAGAACCAACATTTGTTTTCATTGATCTTTTGTATGGTTCTTTTATTTTTGATGTTTATTTCTGCTCTAACTTTAGTGATTTCTGTTCTTCTGGATGCTTTAGGGTTCATTTGTTCCTCTTCCTCTAAGTCCTTGAGGTGTGCAGTAAGGTCATTCATTTGAGCTTCTTCTTGGTGTTTAATATGTGATTGTGTGGCTATAAGTTTCCTACTCAGTACTGCTTTAGCTGTGTCCCAAATATTTTGATAGGTTGTGTCTTCATTTTCATTTGTTTCCAGGAACATTTGAATTTCCTGCTTGAGTGAATCTCTGACCTAGTGGTTCTTAAGGAGCATGTTGTTTAGTTTCCAAATTCTGTGACTTTTAATAATTTTCTGTTTGTTGTTAAATGCTAGTTTTACTCCACTGTGGTCTGAGAAGATACTTGGGATGATTTCAATGTTCTTGAATTTATTGATGCTGTCTTTGTGGCCTAACATGTGGTCTATCCTTGAGTATGTGTTATGTGGATTTGAAAGGAAGGTGTATTCCAATTTTTGGGGTGAAGGACTCTGAAAATGTCCAAGAGGTCTATTCTGTCAATCTCTTCATTCAATTCTCTTCTATCTTTGTTGGTTCTCTGCTTTGTTGATCTGTCTAAGTGTGAGAGTGGGGTATTGAAGTCTCCCACTATTATTGTATTACTATTGATGTATTTTTGAAATTCTTTCAGTAGGTGCTCAATGTATTTAGATGGTCCCTCATTGGGTGCATAGATATTAATAATTGTTAAGTCTTCTTGGCTGATTGATCCTCTAATCATTATGTAATGTCCTTGCCTATCTTTTATTACTTTATTTAATTTAAAATCTATCGTGTCTGAGATGAGAATGGCTGTTCCTGCCCTTTTTTGTGGTCCGTTAGCTTGCATGATAGTTTTCCATCCTTTCACTTTAAGTCTGTGTTTATCTTGTTGTGACAGATGGGATTCTTTCAAGCAGCATATGGTTGGATTATGTTTTCTGATCCATCCCCCCACCCTGTGCCTTTTGATGGGTGAGTTTAAGCCATTGACATTTATTGATATTATGGATTTAATATATTGTAGTGCCATTGTTCAAAAAAATTTTTTTTGTTTGCTCTGATATATTGCCAGTATTATAGTGATGTTGTTGTTTATAAGAGGTCTTTTAGAACCTCTTTCAGGGCCATTTTGGTGATGGTTGCCTCCTTTAACTGTTGTTTATCTAAGAAGGTTTTGATCCCTCCATCTAGTTTGAATGAAAGCCTAGCAGGATATATTATCCTTGGTTGAACCCTTTTTCATTCAGGGCTTGATAGATATCCTGCCATTCCCTTCTGGCTTTTAGAGTTTGAGTGGAGAAGTCTGCAGATAATCTTATGGGTTTTCCCTTTTATGTGACTTTTTGTTTCTCTCTTGCAGCCTTTAGGATCCTTTATTTATCCTTACTTCTTCTCATTCTGACTATGATGTGTCTTGGTGTCTTCAGGTCTGGGTTGATTCTGTTTGGTACTCTCTGGGACTCTTGAATCTTGATGTCCTTTCTGTTATTCAGGTCTGGGAAGTTTTCTTGTATTATTTCCTCTAGAATGTTTGCTTCCCCTTCCTCTCTTTCTTCCTCTGGCAGGCCAATTATATGAATGTTACTTCTTTTGAGATCATCCCATATGTCTCTGTTGTTGTTTTCAGTATCTCTCAATCTCTTTTTAAGCTCTTTCACCTCTTTCTTAGTTTTCTCTAACTCATCCTCTGTCTGACTAATTCTGTTTTCTGCTTCTGTTATTCTGCTTTCCCTTGCCTCAGCTTCTTTCTTCATTACAGCTATTTCAGCTTTCAGTTCTCTAATTGCCTCAAGATAATCAGTATTTTCCTTGTGGGTCTCAATGTTGTTTCCCTAATACTGCCATTCCTTTCCTCCAATGTTGTTTTCATTTCTTTGATTGATAAGTTTATTATTGCTTGAATGATTTTCTTATCTATGGTTACTTCTGGCTGATTTGTAGTTTCTTCTAGGCTCTTGTCTTCATTCATTGGAGTAGCAGTTTTATTTGTTTTTGATCTACCCATTTTTTTTATTTATGTGTTTCTTTTTTTTTATGCTCTGTTGTTCCTCAGTTGTTGTGTCTTGAGTACAAGCAACACTGTACTAAATATCTTTATGACAATTGCACTCACCAACCTCAGGAATTACAATAGCAACTGAAGCAAGTATTGAAGCAGTTTAATCACTACCAGTTAGCCAAATAATGTCTCCAGTCCGTGAAAAAATAGTAACCAAATCCCAGTGAGGAATAAAGAGAAAAGAAATAAGGGATATCAAGAATAGACAGTTATGCAAATCTACTATCCACTGTATATTCTAGGGGTAACAAGAGGGGGAAGGGAAGTAGAGCAGAGATACACACATAAAGAGTCCACTCTGAGTCAGATTTCTTCCCGAAAATAATTCCTAAATTCAGAAAGACAAAGAAGAAGGAAGGAAGAAGTGTATGACAAGATAAAAAAAAAAGAAAAGAAAAGAAACAAGAGAGAGAAAAGAGAAAAGATAAGAACAAGAGCTGTAATTAATGAGCAGTGAAAGGAAAGTTTTTCTTATTACTTTATTTTTAATTTAATTGTATTTTATTTTTTTTAATTAGCTAGGAGAAGGAGGAAGGGGAGAGTCTGTAGAGGAGGTAGGAGTAACGAGACAAGTTCCTCCCACAATAGATAAGATGCCCACTACCCTAGCAATGAAAGATACCCTAAGAGTTAATTCTGATCAACCTAAAGGGGGGGGAAGATATATGCCTTTATATAATATTAATAATAAAATAGAGCAGGGTACAAAAAAAAACCTGTCCCAGATTACCTCAAACCTCATGAGCAGTGGCAGCTGATTGTTAAGAAAGAAAAACAAACAAACAACAAAAAAAACCCTCAGGACTAGACAACGATAGCTGAAATGGACAGTTATGCAAATCTACTATCCACTGTATATTCTAGGGGTAGCTAAAGGAGGAAGGGAAGTTGAGCAGAGATACTCGCAGTGAGAGTCCACTCTGAGTCAGAATTCTTCCCCAAAATAATTCCCAAATGTGTATCAGTGAAAGCACACTGTTTGGTGGTTTGGGGCATGGGGCCTGTGGCTTTGGAAGCTGTAGTATTAAGGAAGAAAGGATGACAAGAATGAGAAAAAGAAAAAAGAGAGAGAGAGAGAGGAAAGAAAAAGATAAGAAAAAACAGTAATAAAAGAGCGGTGGAAGGAAAGAGTTTTTTATTAAAAAAATTATAAAAATTATTTAATTAGCTATGCGGGGGGGTGGTGGTGGTTTGGTTACTTAGAAAGAAAAAAGGACCAGAGGTTTCAGAAGGGACTAGACTTAGAATGAGTGATACTCCCTGGTGGGATGGGAATCCTGGTAAAGAAAGAAGCTCAGCAGGGGAGCCTGCTAGGAGCTGGTCCCCAGGGACTGATTATGGGGGGGGGGGGGAGGGGAGGAGGTACACTTTGGAGATAATAATTTAAAAGAAAAATTTTTTTCTCTTTTTTTCTACTCTATTTTTTAACCCAAATTAAGTTATAGTCACCTCCTTGGTGTCACCGCCAGGACCCCCTATTGACTGGCCTACTAAAGGCAGAAAATCCTACCATTTCCAGAGGATGTGGTCAGAGCTCAAGCCACTAGCAGCTTCTCAGTCTGCCATCTTCTGGGAACCCCAGAAGTGCACCTCTAAAGCAACACAATAACATGTCAGTCAAGTTAGTTCTGGAAATTTGCAACACACCCCAGTTCCCTACTATGTAAAAACCTATCTATGGTTTTCTGAGTATTCTTAACATAGAAGCTGACTGTCCCCTAAGCAAATGATCCAAAAGAAGCAAAAAAAAAAAAAAAATCAGTGTCTCATGTCTGAAAACTAATAAATCTCTTATCTCAATACCTTTCCCCCTGTTTTGTGTGAAGGAAGAGGGTAATATTAATGAATTTTCAGACTCACTAGACACCATGTAAGAGCTGGCTTTGACACCATCAGGTATATATAAAGAAGCGATCATTTCCTTGTGACAATAGCAGTCTCATAAATCAGTAAGTTGATTTAACTGAAAATTAAATTTAAATAAAACTGTATGTATCTCAGAGAAAACAGAGACAAAGAAGCAGAATGAAGAATGTTTTAAGTGACAAAATGTGAATAAAGCCAGTTTTATATAATAATTAAACAATAAATTACCACTCATACCCATTTATAAGTGAATGTATATCAACTAATTATAGACACTATCTCAATGTGTATTCTAATGTATTAACCATATAAACATCTAGGAAAATTCTGCTAAATATAATCTTTCTTCAGGGGACTTTATTTAGAATTTGACTATTTAAAAACTTTCTTATATTAAAATGTTACTACAACATTGCTTTCATTGTTAATTGTGTGTCAATTTTATTGGTCTAAGGTATGCCAGATAGCTGTCCAATAAGAGATGAATGGTTAAGGAAATTGTGGTATGTGTACATAATATAACACTTTTCAGCTTTAAAAAAATAATGAAATATGTTTTGCCATGGCACTTAAAAAATCATGTTAAGGTTTCTATTTTCTTCCTTCCTTCTTTCCTTCCTGTATTCCTTTCTTGTTCTCTATATTTTTCTCTTTTTTTCTGTATCTCTCTCATTAAAATAAATAAATAACATAAATATTTTAAAACTGTAAAATATCATGTTAAGTGAAGCTAACTAGGAGAAAAACAAATATCAAATTAATTCACTTTTAGTTGGAACTAAAGGGAAAATATAATAAGTCTTTAATTTGATATGATTTATTGCAGCACATTCAGGGACTATAAAATGGGGAAGTGAGAGAACATCCAAAGGGGTTGGGGGACCAGTGTTGTACACTGAAAGAAGAGGACAATTTGGTAGAGGGTAGGGTATACTGACATCTATTGTAGGGAGATGTGAAACTGTACATATATGGCACAAAAACATCCCCCCTTAAATAAAACGATTTAGTAAAAGATAATAATAAAAATTAAAAGGGTATACCCATAGATAACAATGAAATGCCAACCAATTACAAATAGTCTCTTTTTCAAATCAAGCAAAAAGTCAGGTACATATGAAATCTTCTTGAGAACTGATATTTGAAAAAGTAAGTACATAATTAAGAATATTTGGAAAGTGAAAATTTACCAAAACATACCAAAGAGGTCATTTTTTTCATAACTTATAAAATACACAAAGTACGAAGTAATAGCACAAACTGTTCATTCTTGTTACTTTCAGATGCTAAATCCTTTACATTTTGATTTTAGAAATTTGATGAAGCCTTTTAAATATGTCACTGAGAAGAGAAAGAACCATGAACATTAAGATGTAAACTCTAGTAAGTAAATTAGAGTGTGATTGCAGACTATGCTCTGTGAGTGTTGATTAATGGAGAAAAGTCAATTAAGAGAAAGAATTGTTAAGTGTTAAAGTGTCTTGGGCTTTTTTCTTAAAAATATTTTAACAGCTACTTTAAACAATACATAGAAGAATGGTTAATCATATAATAAAATATTTAGAGGTATATCTGGAGTTTATTACAGGAATATTTTATTTGGCCCTATTGATGCTTGGGTCTAAAGCAGTTTTTGTTGTGGGGAACTAGCATATATAATATCAACAACTGTATTTACTGTTGACTATAAACTTTTAATCCTCCCAATAAAAATTAAAAATAGCAAGGAAAATCTCTCCAATGGCAAATGTTTCATGGATACAAAATAATCCTGAGTTTAGCACCACTGAACTAGAATTATGAAGCAAACTCAAAAGGATGAAACTTATCTAATATAAAAACTTCATAAGGTATAAAATTCACTATTGTTCTCTAATTTTATACCCTGTTCTACTTAAGAATACACAGATGATAAATAAATAAATTAGTATAATATCACTACTTAGAACAAATCCAAAAACAAAGTTGGTTGTACCATTTAGAGGCATTAGTATAAATGGATTTTCCAGAAGACAGTACATGATAATTACATTGACTAATGTGCTGACATACATTTAGAGAAAATAATACACTAGGGTGATCCTGGAAATAATTGCACATAAGGTTTCTTTTTTCACATAATAAATGACTAAAGTCAATAAAATTGGTTGACTTAAAAAAAAACAGTGCTAGGGAAAATTTCAAATGTTTGAAATATAGATGTGTTTAATAGACTATATTGAATGAAGAAGGTTAATTTAGAATAAATGTGTAAAGTATTAAAGCTATAGATTTAGATTAAAAGGAAATAATGATCATTTATGAATAAAGCTTTTCAAAAATGTAGTAGGCTATATTGAAAGTTTATAACTTGTTTCCATTTCTCAGGTTTTGATATCTACTATGTATTGTTGATAATACCTTCAAAACACTTTTATATTCAAATGTATATGACTTTTTATTTTAATATGATATAGATAGAATATTCAAAAATATCAAGATTCAAAGTCTATCTTAAGAGTTTTTCTTTTGAAACAAGTTGAAATTTTAGTCATAGCTTTTGGTAAAATAAGTGAATTGACACTTTTTCATATTTCTACCAAGTAAAGGTTGTTGCTGTCTATTTACATTAAATAAACTCCTATTCAATTATACCATCAACTACCAGGGATTAATAACTAAACATTGAATGGGAAAAAAGAGTTTGAAGGGGTAAATGGAAGTAGAGAGAGGGGACACTTCTGAAGGCAGGGCTATAGAGTAGCAGTAGCTATATCTCTCTCCTCTCCCAGTCAACTAATAACAACAAAGAAGATCACCTGAGAACACAACAAGGCAAGAATACTTTGAGAACTCACCAAGTCATGGGTGAGTGCAAACACATGTGGCTTGTGGACATGTGGCTAGGGGCCTAAGGAGATATTCCTGGGGCTGAAAGCCTGTACCTACTTGAAAGCAACTGGTAATAGTCCTGCTGTTTGCCCATTGAGGCACCACCTCTGGTCTGAGTTTCATTAACAAATAAATTGCTGATGGGAGGAGAGGATCCCTTAATACTCACCAAATGCAACTGTGAATCTCCATTGCCATTATCCCTGGAGGCTGGAGTAGCAGCAGGGTGGCCCTGTGCTGATATCTGGGCAGAGACCTGATCGGGCAATTCAGGAGAAGGCATATACTCCCAGTAGTCTGGAAGTGGGGCTGTATAGTGGCAGCCTTTCCACATTGCTCTCCTAACAAACTTGGAGACATATTGAATAATTATCTCAGAACCCACAGAGTACAAACATAATTTGTTTAGAAACTCACAGAGTCAAGGATGAATGCCCTTCTTGGTTCTGACTGCTGTCAGAGTTGAATTGGACCTGGGGCTTTGGACCCTTGGGGTATGGGAATCTCTTTGCATAACCACTGTGCTATCTCTCCCTCACCCTGTTTTATCTCTAGATTAGGAGTGAGTAAACTAAAAAAAAATCCACTTATGGTTTAAAAAAAAATTCAGGCTCCCATAGCCTAAAGGGAAGATAAAAGAATAAAAGAGGGTTTGACAGCCATTATGCTTTACCTCAAGAACTGAGACAACATTGAAACATCTGCTAATTTCCATAACTGTGAACTCTTTAAGTACCGTACTTAGACACAAGTCAATCCAGGCAAGTGTGATTAGTGGATTGAATAGTACTGAGAGAGGGACCTCATAACACACCATATACAAAGGTTAAACCAAAAAGAAACATTGGAGAAATGAACCAGAACAAAAGCCCAGAATTCGCCTTCTTTAATCCATCTTGGATGGAGCTCAAGGATATCATGTTAAGTGAGATAAGTCAAAAAGAAAAGGATGAATATGGGATGATCTCACTCACAGACAGAAGTTGAAAAACAAAGTCAGAAGGGAAAACTCTAAACATAGCTTGGACTGGAGTTGGTGTATTGCACCAAAGTATTAGACTCTGGGTATGGGGAAGGGTTCAGGTCCTGAAACATGATGGCAGAGGAGGACCTACTGGGGGATGCATTGTTATGTGGTAATGTTATGCATGTACAAACTATTGTATTTTACTGTTGACTGTAAACCAATAATCCCCCAATAAAGAAATTAAAAAAATTAGAGAGAGAGCAAGATATATTAGTCCTCAGATATCTACTCAAAAGCACAAGATTTGACCTGATTCTCCAGAATATTTTACAGAGAAAAGAGCAAAGTGTAAGAACTATCTGACTAATTATCTCAAAACATCCCATTTTTACCTTAGTCACTGTGTTGTTATCTACTGTAAAAGAAAATAAACCCATTAAAAGCAGATAGAATGTTAAATGGGTCAGGCATTACTCAAGTCTTACTGGAGAGGATGATTTGCCTCTGCACAATAAACTAGGAATTTACTAAAGGACAAATGGGAGCTATGCATTCTTCTAAATATACTAAGATTATTTCTATGATTAGCTTTCTGCAGTAGACTTCAACAGAAACCTGTCTTTGTTATATTTCTCTCAAAGGACTATCAGGAGCATAGCAAACTTACAGCATAAGCATGACTTTCTAGAACTCATTATTTGAATGTCTGTTCTCCTACAACATTTGCTCTGTATCTTCACTCTACTAACACGCACTACTCCTTGACACTGTCCTCAACTACTTCTGCTATTTCATAGTCACAGTCTTTATTGCTATATCAGGTAGCTACTGGTAAACAGCTGCTTACCCTGACACTAGAGAATGATATTACCTTTTTTAATATTATACTGATCTCTACATCTTCCTTATACGTAAACTCATACACAAATTTCTTATCAATATGTGTATATGTAAGTACATCCTGCAAAATTTCATAGCTTCAGTGGCTATTTTTTTGTGTTTTTTATTGATTTAATAATGATTTACTAGACCGTAAGATAAGAGGGGTACAATTCCCATCACCAGAGCTCCACATCCCATCACTTCCATTGGAAGCTTTCCTATCTTTTGTCTCTCTGAGAGTCTTTTGTCATTATGGGGCACAGAAGGTGGAGGTCTGGCTTCTGTATCTGTGGACATGGGCAATAACAGGTTGATCCATACTCCCAGCCTGTCTATATCTTTCTCTAGTGGGGCAGGGCTCTGGAGAGGTGGAATTCAAGACACACTGATGAAGTCATCTGCCAGGAAAGTCAGGTTGGCATCATGGTAGCATCTGCAACTTGGTGGCTGAAAGGAATTAAGATATCAAGCAGATCAAATTATTTAGTAATCAAGAAACTAAACATAAGAATACAGCAGATGAGAATTGGGGTCTCCATTTTGGAAAAAGCTAAAAAGTCTATTTTAGGTATATCCAAGGAACCCATGACTTTACTAATTTGTTCCTGATCCTGACAGCTAACATGCAGGTGGACTAAAGGTATTGTCTGGGGAGATGGTGTCAACGTTGAAAATAGGACTAGAAAGCTGTATCAGGAAAGAGAGTAGCTCCCAAATATGGGGAAAGTATATAAATACCATGAATTGTAAACCCCATTGATATGTTCTGGGGCCCATGTTCAGGACAGAAGCCTGTGTAACCTCTGTATTCCTGTGGGTCTGAGCTCCAATTCCATGGTCACAGCTAGGAACATTCTAGGCTGCACTCATTTCAGAACCCGTCTTCCTCGAGTGGCAGAGTATGTTGACCCAGCTTCCCATCAGAGTCTACCGGCAGTCCTCCCTCTCCCCCACCCCCCCCACACCATTTCTGTTCAGGTGGCCATTTTTCGCACTCTAGATACAGGATGAGAGACAGAAAGATATAAATAGAAGGACACAGAACAAAGGAGAATCAGCATATCACCATTCTGCCTCTCATGAGGCCCTTTGCTGGCCTTCTCATATGGTGATCAGGTTCAAGTAAGTAAAGGTCTTTAAGCTTGGTATTGTCGGGTGTGTTATGGGAGAGAGAAGAGACCAGGAACTCGTGGCGGAGCGGGAACACAAATCTTTATTCACGCGGATGCTCCAGAGTTGGGTGCAAGCACAGTGGGCTTAGGCCATGTGGAGCTAGCAAAATGGCCACCTCCCACTATGCATGCCAGCCCCTCTCCAGGTCAGGATGCGAAAGAAAAAGAGAGAACGAGGAAACAGGAGTGACTTTTATAGGAGAATTTCGGAAGTGGCAAGTCAGGATGGAATTGGCTAGGAAAGGGGGTGGAGAGAGGCGAAAGGCATGCTGGAAAGGTGGAAGCGTCCAACTGTTGCAATGGTTTTAACTGAATTAGCAATACCCTGGGGGATAACATGGTGGGGATCTGTAAATAATACTTGCATGGAAATATAGTGGTTTGTGGGCACTGCCAATGTTCAACCACATCTGCACAATTTCCCAACATGGTATCATGTGTTGTCTATGGGGTGAGCCACCTTCTGGTCCCCAAACATTTTTATTTTCAGTTAATATATTTCACCAAAGAATGAGTGATGGTCCAAGAAGTTTCCCTGTAGAAGTTGCAGAAACCAAACAATGATGGATACAACAAAGTACAACAATGATATATTATTTTAATTCTGTTCTAAGAAGAAACTAGTCAAAAGGATAGATCAAAATAAGTCAACCACTGGAGAAGAAAAAAAAAGAAAGAAAACAGATTATTTCTACCCACAAGAAAACAGGACACAGAGGGCCCCAAAAGACAAAAAATAAAATTTCATATATATTAAGTAAACTCACAAATTGCCACCATACTTTCATACTTTTTTTTTTTTTGGAATTGCTTCATAGATAAATCCTGTCCCCACTGTCACTACAATTTCACTAATTCTTGAGCAAGAAAAAAACTGACAAAAACTGTGGCAGTTATACCTCAAGAGTGCCCAGCTGAAGGAAATCTAGTACTATACAGAATTAGGAAGAGGCAGGAACTATTTCTCAGACAAACCTAAAAAGAATTAGATTAGTGTTTAGATAGACTGCTAAACTTGGGAGTTGTTTTTCAAGCTTAACCTCTGAATCTGTTGCAATTTCTTCATTAACAGGTCAAGATAGTTACTGACCAGACTTAGGAATGCACCCCAGGGAATTAAAGACTCCTTGCTAGTTGACAAAGTTTACTTTGAATTCATTATAATTCACCCTTAATCCCAAAGGATTCTTCATACCTGGGCAATTACCCAAGTACTATTTAAATTAATGTTTCAATGTAGTTAAGCTATATGCTACATACAGCAAATAATCTTACTTCATAAGCATATCAAACAAGTAGAGGAAAGAATTTTCGTTTTTTACGACTCAAAGTTTCCATTCAATATCTCACTCAGGCAAAGTAAGTTTAACACATACAACAGATGATTAGGGAGAGAACAAGTCTCAGAAAAGTAGCATAAAATTTGCTAGGAGTATGAAAACGAGTTTAAAGGAACTCCTTGGATGCAGAGACAACTCACTGGATAGAGTATATGCCTTGCCATGTTTGAAGGGCCACTGGTCCCGTGGTCTGTCTCTGTACTGATTGACGAGCAGTGTAATTTTTCATGCATGAGGTTCCAGTAAAGTGGAAAAAAAATGAAAAAAACGTTACCCTTTGCTCCATATTATATTGTCAGTTACCAAGGTTTCAAACCAATTGTCAGCTATTAGCTTTTATAGAAATACTGGAGGAAAAAAAAAAATCTTTCAGCATGGACTTCTACTGTCCCATAAGGATGTATTCGTAAGAATCAAACTTTCCATCTACTTCTGAGGAGTTTAGATCTCAGGAGGAGCCAGGAAGAACTTCTATAATAAGACTCTTTTAACAAAATAAATAAAGATAATCCACCAATAAAGAGTAGTGTTGGGAGTCCAGTGATAGCACAGTGGGTTAAGAGCATGTGGTGCAAAGTGCAAGGAAGAGTATAAGGATCCGGTTCTAGCCCCTGGCTCCCACCTGCAGGAGAATAGCTTCGCACTCGGTGAAGCAGGTCTGCAGGAGTCTATCTTTCTCTCCCCCTCTCTGTCTTGCCCTCCTCTCTCCACTTCTCTCTGTCCTATCTAACAATGACAACAACAATAATAACTACAGTAATAAAACAACAAGGGCAACTAAAAGGAATAAATAAATAAATATTTTTAAAAGAGTAGTGTTTTAACTTGACTAAATATTCTAAACATGATCAAAAGTTAACTCAAAGTGGATTAAAGATGGATATGAGATCAGAATATATCAGATACAATGAAGAAAACTTTGACAAAATACTACATGATAATAGCTTTAGGAATGTTTTTGGGGACTAGACTCCAATGTCAAGGAAAACAAAAGCAAAAATAAACAAACTAAAAAAAAAAATCTGCCCAGCAGAAGAAACTAACACAAATCTTACTGGAGAAAATATTGGCACAACATCCATCTAATAGTCTAATATCCAATATTTATAAAGATTTATAAAGAATTCATAGAACTGAACAATAACAAAAAAATTAAATGGTGAAAATTGCAGAATGGACACTTTATCAAAGAGGACTGTCCACAGGCACATGAAAATATGCAAATCAAGACAATAAAAATATATTAACAAAAACCTGTGTGAATGACCTATATCAACAAGACAGGAAACTAGCCTAAGGACAATATAGAGGAAAAGGGGGAGGGGTCAGTTGGTGGTGTATCTGGTTAAGCACACACATTACAGTGCACAAGGACCTGGGTTCAAGCTCCTGGTCCCCACTTGCAGAGGGAAAGCTTCACGAGTTGTGAAGTAGAGTTGCAATTGTCTCTCTGTCTCTTCCCTTCTCTATCTCCACCACTCCTCTCAATTTCTGTCTCTATCCAATAATAAACAAAGTAAAATTGAAAAAAAAAATTTAAAAAGGAAAAGAGAAATGGAGGAAATGTTAAATGGTCTTAATACTGAAAATTAGCAGAGCAATTTCTCAATAGGTTTGTTGTTGTTGTTGATGTTTGTTTGTTTTCATTTTTGGTGGTTAACAGTAAATACAGTTGTTGTTGTAACATGTGTAAAATTTCTCAATTTTCTATAAAACACTCTCACCCCCCAGCCTAGGTCCTCCTTCATCATCACACACCAGGCCCTGAAAGCCCCCTGACCACCACCATGAGAGTCTTTTCCTTTGGTGCAATACACCAAACCCAGCCCAAGTTGCTCTGTGTTTACCCTTTTTGTTCTTATTTTTCAACTTCTGTCCATGAGTGAGACCTTTTTTTCATGATGGCTTCTTTTGATGTATGGAAGTTTTCAGTTTGATATAGTCTCATTGACTTATTTTTGCTCTTGTTTATCTTATTATTGGATAAGGGACAGTCTTATTAGCATATACACTTTTTTGAAGGAAACAGGCAGAAAAATAAATCTATACCACTCATTATCTTGTTCCTCAAATTTGATGCTTATGCATAATAAAGTATACACTCTGACAGAAGAATCATCCCCTGATCCCCAATATGAAATTTGATTCCTGTAACTGCTTCTTTTTAACTGTCATATAATTAGTAGCTAGTCCTCAATATATTTTGCTTCTTCTAGTTAGTCCCATAACTAAATTTTCTGTTGAATATCTTGGGTTTTTGATATCAGTTGCCAAGTGTAGTTTAAGCATGCCATATCAGGGATTACAAATTATTGGCCTTTTCCAAAATAGAAAAAAGAGAAGGAAAGAAGAAGGGAAGGAAGGAAGGAAGATGACACCCAACATGTATTCTCCACATCAGAAATATAGGTTCATCGTGTTAAAATAAAAATGTCACAGTTTGACCCCCAGAAAGCACTACTTAATGACACTGAACTGTCTCTGGGAGTCATATTGGCTCAACCATTCTCAGAATAGTAAAAGTGGTTTTTGAGGAGTGACACATCTCATGGATTCTAGATTCTAGATAGCTGTCCTCTGGAAGATTATTTTAAATTTTATAAATGTTGGGAAATATTTAAAAGTTAAGCCAAACAAAATCTTATGAGAAAATAGAATGGAAAAAACCATTTATGTTTGTCTAAGTAATTTGATTACTTTGGAAGTCATGTTGTGAAAAGGCAGTAATAAAAGCAATTAAAGGTACAGCTGTTCTGTCCATACACATCTAAGAATGGATTCCTTCAAGCTGGATCAGAAAAAATTCTATTGAATATGTGTGTGTTCATTTCATTCCCTTAGTTATTGTTCTTCCTTATGTATTTTCCTATTGGCTTAATTCTTCATTTACTTCCCCCCACCCCACTTCATCCAAAATCACTCCTACCTGATTTTGTAGCTTATCAAATTGAAAGATTTCTACTTCTTGTTGTTTAACAATTATTGATGTCATTCCTTTCTAATCTCAGTGGTTTTATCTATAAAGTTTCCCACTGTAACTTTTTCAACATAGATGCCCTGATTAGATTTGAAGCACAATGGTAATTTCTATATCCACTAACTCCCAAGGCAATTAAAAAGTCATATTAAAAATATCAGTTAAAAAACGTATTGTATAATGGTGATTTTTTTCTTTTAAAATATCCAATGCACCCATGTACCCATTTATAAAGAAGAGTTTCATATATTCGGTTCTACAGATTCATGGGAGGCACAGTATTCACATCATAGTTTATAACTTTGTAGGAGAAACAAGTGTACAAAATCCTACCGCAAAGATAGCATTTAAGAAGTCTCACAAAGCATTAAATTCTTAAAAAGTTGTAAAGTAAAATGTATGTTTTCCAAGGTATGATGATAGGTGAAGATGCCAAAAAAGAGGCGTTGGAAGTGGACTTAACATTAACTACACACTTCATTTTTTTCTAAGAGACAGTTGTGTGCCAGAGAGGAAAGACAAGAGAGCATCAATTTAAGCACTGAAGACAAGCGACTAACCCCTCATGACACAGAACCTTGTCAATGACTGAGTAGAATGGGAAGATGAGCATCCTTGTTCTGGAAAATAGGTTGTAATTTAATATAGGAGAGCGATGTTCAAACTTTTCTATTTGCAAATTCCAAAGGCATATTGAAAACGAGGTTTTTAAATTGACATTTAGAGTCATCCTTATAACAACCGGTGAAGTAAAATGCTGGATTTAGATGTGTGTAGTTCCATGTTTGATCACCATCGACACTTCCTATAATAGAGAGAGGCTCTGGTTCTCTCTCTGCCTTTCTTAGTAATAAATATCTCTTTTATGATATTTTAAAAATAAAATCATTGTTCCAAAATTAAATGGTCACAAAGTATATCGTCTCTGAAAATTCATACACACTAGCTTCTGAAATAGTGTTACATTATATTTAATAGTATATCTAACAGAATCCAGGTGCTACCTTAACATTCATGACCAGTAAACAGAAGAGAAGCACAATTAATTCTCACTGAAATTTGAGTTATATCTACAATTTATGTAGATACCATTTCTTTAACATAATTTACTTTATATATTTGAATACTTTAAACTTGTCTTTTATTGGTAGGACACTGATTTGAGAAGAATATGCAAAAAGGAAAGTAATGTTATATAGTTCCTATACCTTTACTATCTCTAGGCTTAATATTAAGTCCTTTAGGTTGTTGTTAACACTGGTAGCAGTTCAAAATTTCAAAATTGCATAACTAGCTTAAAATGTTTGATAAGTAATTATTGAACACATATAAGTCTCTACTGGAAGTTCTCAATGTAATAATGAGATAACTTCTTTTAACTGGTTCATAAAGAAAATTTCTATTACTTAGTTATGTTATTTATTAATTAATACATTTCTTCTAGTAGGCAACATGAAACAAATTCTATCTTCAATCCATACTACTTTTGCATTTACATATGTAGCACTAGGTATGTTGTTCATAAAATAAGGAGAAGGGGATGAAAAAGTTCTTTACATAGAAATGTCAAAAAAAATTCTTTGAGACTCTGTCAGCGCTTCATGCCAAAATTCACATGGTGATCTATCATCAAAAATGATTTCTAATGATCTGCCAGCTGACAAGAAAATTAGGCTTTCACTTCTCTTTTGTTGAAAAATAGGAAACCACCAGCCTTGATAAAAATATGAGAGAGATCTAATCATGTAAAGAAGTCCTGTGACAGACAACAAAAATTAAAACAGCAAAATGCAAAGGGCACACTCATTCCTGTGTATTTAAAGCAGAAACAGCATTCTTCTACAAGTGCAAAGAAGTATTTTCACCACACAATTGCAAAACAGTGTTACTTATAGCTATAGCAGCAATGACAACAGAGTTTAGATCACAGCATGCAACTAAATGCTTGGACTCATAGAGGATAGGTAGCAAACTTGACTCATTTTTATCATAATAGATGGGGGGGAAATGTTGATGTTAGAAAATGAAAATGGAAACTTCTTATGAAAGTCTTTATATTAAAAAGAAAATATATTTCATAGCTTTTTCTTTCTAATTGAATTATCTCTAATTTAGGCTATCTCTTTAGACAAAGTCATGAACTGCACAATTAAATATTTCTCAGTAGAATGTCACTTGCAATGAATACATAAAATTTCTTTTTGAAAGTCATTCTTCCCTTCAGAATTATGAACAAATTGAAAGTAAGAGCAAACTTAAAGTCATATAGCTGAGTTGAACCACGCCAATGCAGATATTGTGCTCCAAATGTTGAACTGATAATTTTATTATTTTTTAATTTTTTGTATTATCTTTATTTATTTATTGGACAGAGACAGCCAGAAATTGAGAAGAGGAGGGAGATAGACAGAGAGAGAGAGACAGAAAGACACCTGCAGCACTGCTTCACCACTCACAAAGCTTTCCCCCTGCAAATGGGGACCGGGGGCTTGAATCCAGGCCCTTGTGCACTGTAATATGTGTGCTCAACCAGCTGCGCCACCACCCAGCCCCAAACTGATAATTTTCAATTCATCCATGTTTGTAAATTAGCAAAATGACTTTTGTTCTTTTCCAGAAACAAAGGCTAAAACTTATTTTTACACACTTTTCAAAAAACTAATTAAAACTAATTTCCCATAAACTCACTCTAGAAATCATTCATGTTATTAAGAATTAAAGTACAACATTATTATTCAAGTATTTTTACATGTCTTAAAAGATAATACATAGGCTCCTTTAAAAGTGTAGTATCGTAACAGTTTACTTTCAAGAAATATAACAAATATGTGAATTCTATATAAAATAATGACGAAATCAGATAGCCTGCAAGCTGATAGCCATTTTCTTCTATGTCAACATGCTAAATTTTCCAAATTAAAGGCCCTATGTGGTGCCTTCCAACTGAATGCTCTCAACATTACAAAGTATGGTGGATTTGCTTTGTGGATAATAAGTAGGATTTCTAATGTAGGCCCACTAAATCTCTTAATAAACTTTAATATCTGAGATTAAGGAAATGAAAATGAAAAATAAGAACTCATTTATTATCCTTAGCTAGTGCTTATAAAGTTGTTTCAGATAATCAAAAATTTGCATCTTAACCAATAAAAGGAACATATAATTGACAGCTTGGTGTAATTAAATCAGGACATTTCTTAATAAAATAAAGGAGACAGAGGAGGGCCAGACAGTAGTGCAGCGGATTAAGCGCATGTGGCGCAAAGTGCAAGGACTGGCATAATGATCCTGGTTCATGCCTTCCCCAACCCCCTGCCTCCCACCTGCAGGGGGTTGCTTCACAAGCAGTAAAGCAGGCCTGCAAGTGTCTATCTTTCTCTCCGCCTCTCTTCCCTTCCTTTCGATTTCTCTCTGTAGTATCCAATAACAATTACAACAAGGGCAACAAGATAGGGCAAATGGCCTCCAGGAGCAGTGGATTTGTAGTGCAGGCACCGAGCCCCAGTGATAAGCCTGGAGGCAAAAAGAGAGACAGAGAGAGAGAAATAGCAATACACTTTCCTCTCAATAGCTATATATGTCTAACACAACACACACACATACACACAAAAAAGTATTTTTATCAGATTTGTAGATATAGTAAACATGATTTTCTGAATATTAAAATATTTTACTTCAAAATACATCTGATAGAATACAAGGTCCTAATTTGGCATTGATGCTGTGTTACCAGAGAGATGCAAAATTGTTGATGTAGATTATACACAAGGAAACTGTTGACTAGATCAATATGTAGGGTGCTGAGAGAAATATTGGCATATTATACCTTAGGAGCACTCCTTTTTAATTAACTGATTTTTTTTCACAGAGGTAATTATGAAAGAAAATCGATCTATATATTCAGCCATTATTAAATTTATATATAAAAAACTAACAAACATAAATGTAGTCGTTTTTACATGAAATTCCTACTGTGAGAGAAAATTAAATAGGGTGTAAGGAATAACAAATATGTAAAACAGATTTATGTGTATATCTGTATTATACTGATAGCTGTCTGATATTAAAAAGCTGATAAATTGTATGAACTAGAACGGATAATAAATGACTCAAGAATAACAAAATTTGGCCTCTGATTTCAGCATATCTGCCAAATTGTCCAAGTAATATTTTCTAAACACACAAGCTTCTTTATTCTTAAAGGACAGCAGCCTAGGATAGGGTACAATGGGTAAAGTCATGTACCATCGAAGGTGAAAGATGTGATTTGTCTTACAAAGAAAAAAAAAAGTATCTCTTGGCTCAAAATATGTCACCAGGGCTTTTGAATAATTGCCATATTTCAGAAGTTTTGAAAAAAATACAGATATAATTAAGCAAAGAAGTTCTATCCTCTGACTGGCTCAAGCATCCTAAGTGTCCAGGGTTTCCATTAATATTCTCAAAAAAGGGAAAAAAAAATGGTTTTAAATGTCTACCAAAAGAGACATTCAATATTACATGTGTTCTCAAAATACTCAAATTTTGTACTTCCAAATCCTTTTTAAAATCTTACTGCTCCATGATACTGATGAATTTTAGTAAAAAGAAGAGTGTAGTGAGTGAACACAGTGCTCTGAATTTTCACGGCAATGCAAATGAATTTCTTTCACCAACATGAATTCAATCAGGATCTCAAAATGATCGCCAATAGTAATGAGTAATTCACTTTAACTACGTTAGATTTTGTTGTTTTAACTATCCCATCGGTCATGCAATTATAACAAAGAAAAAAATTTCTATCATTCTACAACAGATTTGTAATTTATGGCATCCATAATCCAAATCATATGAATAAAAACATACTAATTGAGAAATAGCTAGGGCAGTGTGATTAAACTTTTATGTGGAGTAATTTCTAGCTGATAGCACACTTCCTGTATAATTGCAGACTCCCACCAAACCAAAAAGATGTCCCAGCAGGGAATGCTTCCTTAAGAGAGAAAAAAATATAAACTTTCATGACAGCACATAATCCATACCTCATGTACAACCCACAGGGAAATCTGATTTCTTTTAACCCCTTTAGATGATATTTACAGTCAATGGATTCACTGCTCTTATATGCTTCTATAAAGAATTTTCTTTATATTTTATATCCCCTCATTAATATCAAACTACAAATCTTTATCTATATCCCATAGCTTTGAACATTTTAATAATGGACACTTTCTGTTGTGAATTTAAACTACAACAGTATTGTTTTATAATTATTTTACTTGTTGAATTTACTCCTTGATTATTATACTTGTATCATCTGTGAATATAGCTACCCCTATCTATATCTCACTGCATATATATATATATATATATATATATATATATATAGTTTAACAAGTTCAAATAGTCTCACCAGATTTTTTTTCATTCTTCTTATCAAAGTGAATTTGCCTAGCTCATAGCTCCACTTACATTTCAAATCTAAGGAAAGAGGATTTAGTATGGCAAAAAAAAAAATGGTGCTGATATATTGAAGAGAGTTCAGTTAAGAGCAGATTCTCAATCCAAATAGGCAGAATTAACAAAGATGAGTTGATTTATGGCATGACTAGATTATACTGTATTCTGGACCAGAGTGACAATCATCATCCACCATTTGGTCGCATTATCTCTGATCAGACTTTCCTTGAGAACAATTTTCTAATTTGTAAGGTAAATAACTTGGAGATGTGGATATCTGTTGTTATTACAAAGCAAAACTATTCATCTTCAGTGAAAACTGGCAAGTAGTGAAGCTTTGTGGTTTACTCCACCTTTGACATGCACACTACACTTTTAATCTCGGTATTTAAGCACTTGTGAAAATACATCATTGACACACCCCTGGGGTGAGGCAAACAGTAGAATGTTGTGGCAGTCCTGTGAAGAAAGATTATAAGAAAACTAGAAGATATTCATTCTTTGTATCTATTTTTATCCTAAGGATATTTAGTACTTTTTTTTGGCTAATTTACTGTCATAGTATTTGTCAAAATATCCAGTAAACATTATGTTCATTGTATACTTTTCAGACAGTCCGTCCGGATCAATCAGTATATTCAAATCAGAAATACCATATTGCATTATGAAGTTCCCCCTGCTCTTATTACTGTATAGACTGAATTAAACAAACCTGTGACCTTCAGCTCTTTTTGTTACATTCTTGAATGTTGGCACATTGCTAAGAATTATACCAAACAGTGAATTTACCAAGCAGTGGCTCTAAGGCACATATCTCAGAGGCATTTTAAGTCAAATGAGGGTTGATTGCAGAATATAACCAAACAAACAGAAAATGTTCCTGTGGTGAAATACCTCAATTAGATTACCTCTCCTAACTGTCACTACTTTTGTCAGAATCTGTGAACCATTCTTAAAGTTTGTGTAATTTTGAGAGCATTCTCTCTCTTCTCTTATATGTCACTCTTCAAAGCAAGGATGGAGAAAAGTCAAAATAAATTAATGTAAAAAGAAACTAAATATGAATACTGATATTGTTTTATTAATTTTTATTGAATTAGTGTTGGTTTACAGGACTATATGTTATAGGGTACATTTCCGCACCTATTTCTAATGCATGATACCACACCATACCTAACATCAAAGCTTCCATAGCATTTCTCAAAGTCTATTGGGTTCCCCCACCTGAACTTTGGTGACTTCAGTTCTACAGTCAGAGTCTAAGGGTCTTTTTTCTACTGATGTTAACTATTTTCTTGCCTTTTTAAATGTGTGTATTACATATGATGAAATTATGTAATTTTTCTTCTGAGTTAGTTCACTTAGCATAATAATACTCACAAGTTATATCTTTGTGGTAGCAAAGGAAAAGCTTTGGGATCATTTCTCATAGCTAAGTAGTATCTCACTGTGCATATATACCAGATCATATGACAGGCCTATTCTTAATGATTTTTTTACTTTTCTTTCTTTCTTCCTTTTTCTATCTATCTATCTATCTATCTATCTTGCTTGCTTGCTTGCTTGCTTGCTTGCTTGCTTTCTTTCTTGCTTTCCTTCTTTCTTTCTTTTTTGCCTCCATGGTTATCTCTGGGGCTCACAGTCTGCACTATGAATCCACTGTTCCTGCTGGTCATTTTTTTCTATTTTGTTGGATAGGAAAGAGAGAAAATGAGAGAGGAAGGGTAAATAGAAAAGGAGAGAGAAAGATAGATACTCGCAGACTTGCTTCGCTGCTCGTGAGGCTTCCCCAAGCAGGTAGAGAGTCGAGGCTTGAACCCAGATCCTTGTGCAGGTCTTTGTGCTTGATACAATGTGTTCTTAACTGGGTGCACCACTGCCCAGCCCCTCTATTTTTAATTTTATGAAATCCGTATTTTTTCCACAGGGACTAGATCAATTTCCACCTACAAAGACTGATTTTAAAAAACTGAAGTAGGAGGGAGTCTGGCGGTAGAACAGTGGGTTAAGCGCATGTGGCACAAAGCTCAAGGACTGGAGTAAGGATCCCGGTTCGAGTCCCCGGCGGCTCCCTACCTGCAGGGGAGTTGCTTCACAAGCGGTGAAGCAGGTCTGCAGGTGTCTATCTTTATCTCCCCCTCTCTGTCTTCCCTTCCTCTCTCCCTTTCTCTCTGTCCTATACAATAACAACTACAACAATAAAACAATAAGGGCAACAAAAGGGAGTAAATAAATATTAAAAATATTTTCAAAAATAAATTAAAAAACTGAAGTAGGATCTATATACATCCCAATAGTGTATTAAATATTATTAAAGCAGTTCCATACTTTCTGAGTTCAGTATATTGTCAGCCCAACCTTGTTCTTGTAGGGTTATCTCAAAAGTCCTCATTCTTCTAAAACAAGACATGTTTCTACTCTTCACTTTAGTTCAATTTATCTACCAATCTCCCTATTTTCTTTCATTTTATTTATTGATTTTAAGCATTTACTTTATTTACTCTGAATATAGACATTGAGAGAGAAGAAGAGATGGATACAGCACTATTTTATGGCATTCTCCAGGCAGGTAGGTACTGGGGACTTGAACCTAGGACCTTGTGCACTGTAGTCTGTTCACCTAACCAAGCTCACCACCATCTAGCCCTTAAATATTTTTATTTGTCTTATTTTAATGAGAGAGTGAAAAGAGAAAAGCCAGAAAACTGTTCAGCTTTGCTTATGGTGGTGTGGGGGATTACCTGGGACCTTGAAGCATCAGGCATAAGAATCTTTTGCATAACCATTATGCTATCTCTACATCCTCTTTATTCCTACTTTCCGCTCACTCTTCCATGTCATTTTTAAATATATATATCCTTGTTCCATTATGTTCTTACTGTCAGCCTTCCTTGTTTTCCACAATGTGATGGATACAATTCTAGATTCCAGGTATATGAAGATTAATAATGCAATATTTGTGATTTTCTTTCCTTGACTGCTATCAATTAGATTCTAATCATTTCCATAGCCATAGACTTCAAAGTTAAGCCAACCCACTATCATAACTTTATTTGACTTATCAGCCTTTATGCCTTTGATAAGTATATACTATGTTCTTGGATACCCACCATAATAAAAACAAATAAAAATAATAAATTAATACATGTATTTTCTTCAAGGAATTCATACTATAGCAACAGAGACAAGTACTTAAAATAATCAGAAGGTCAACAAGATAGTTTACTGGAGGGAACACCAGTTATGTCATGCACGTGAATCAATTTTGAGGCCAGGACTCCTGAAAGGAAACTTTGTACTGTGGTACCTTTCCCTCTTTCCCTTTGTACCCCACTAATAACTAGACCTATATTGAATCTCCAATGACAACAATAATAATAACAACAACAAAATTATTATAACAAGTGTTTAAATTTTTTTTTAGAATTTTTTTCTTTTATAATGGAAACATTGACAAGACTATAGGATAAGAGGGGTACAATCCCCCCAGAACTCTATCAAATCCCCTCCTTTCATAGCCTTTCTATTCTTTATGGACCCAGGATCATTATAGGGTGCAGAAGGTTGAAGGTCAGGCTTCTGTAATTACTTTCCCACTGAACATGGTTGTTGGCAGGTTGATCCCAGCCTGTCTCTCTCTTTCTCTAGTGGGGCAGGGATCTGGGAAGGTGGGGCTCCAGGACACATGGTTTGGTCATCTACCCAGAAATGTTAGATTGGCATCATGGTAGCATCTGGAACCTGGTGGCTTAAAAAGAGTTAAAATCTAAAGCAGAACAAATTGTTGACTAATCATGAACCTAAAGGCAAGAATATTATATATGAAAATTGGGGGGGTCTCCATTTTAGAAAAAGCTAGTAGGTCAATTTTAGTTATATTCCAAGGTGCCCACGACTTTACTAGTTTTTGCCTGATCCTGACATCTAATATGCAGGTGGACCTGAGTTATTGTCTGAGGAGACGGTGTTATAGCTGGAAAAAGGACTAGAAAGCTGGATCAGGGAAGAGAGTAGCTCCCAAATATGGGAAAAGTATATAAATGTTTTTAGCTGTAAACCACATAGATTTGATCTGGTGCCCATATTCAGTGCAGGAGCCAATGTAACCTCTGCATCCCTGTAGGTCTGAGTTCGCATTCTGTGGTCATGGCTAGGAACATACCAGACTGCACTAATTTCAGGGTAGCAAGTCGAGTATGTTGTCCAACCTTCCTTCAGAGAATGGAACAGTCCTTACCATTGTTGACCCACATTGAGGGCAAGGTCCTATGGGGCCCACAAAGGGGTCTATTACTTTGTTCCTGAAGGAGATGACCAGTGACAGTGATGAGAGGTATCCGCTAGAAGAAATAACTATCTATTGCCTTCTTAAACCCTTAGACAGCAGGAACCCTCCCCTTTCTCTATAAAGCCCATATTTCTCCCAGGCCTGGAACCTCTGGGGTGGGGCTAACTTTCCTGCATGCTTCTCTCAATTCATACCAACTGATACTACAGCTGCTGATGCTAACCTAAGCAATGCAGCCAGTACCACCTTGCCATGTGACACTTTGTACTGTGTCCAAAGACGTCAGGAATGGAATGTCAACTCTTCAGCTTCATTACACTGGTGAGACTGTTGCTAGCACATAGGACTCCTTAATTCCATTTCAGGTGATGCACTTCTTAACAAAACCTAGATATAGACCATGGCCCATGAGAGTGGGCATATGTACATGCATCCATAAGTTAGGGGAAATATAAACCTTAAAGCGAAAGTGCACAATAGTTTGCAATGAGTCAATAAATGAAGCAAGCAAGTAGAAAGTCCTAAGAAGCCACCTGAAAATTCCTAATGAAACAGCTTCTACTTAGACCTAGATATCCTCCTCACCTACCTCCTACTACACATTCCCCAATCTCTCCAAAGCTAACCTTATCAGACAAAGTTAAGGACTACAAAAGCTGAATAAGGGCAAGAGACCAGCACAATTTAATCATGACTCTAGCCACTACCAGCTACCTCATCACCTGGGGCCCTAGTCATGGAGTCATGGGATTCCCATAAATTTTTCATGTGAGCCTATAGAAAACAAATTGGGAGCATGAATGGATTTTGGCTACCTTACTTCTAATAATACATGACTGACTTGAGTAAGAATTGGTGAGTGAGGGGGACACATACTATGTATAAGTATTGTCTACAAAGGAAATTTGAACAAATTCACCATGAAAGAAAAAAATTATGATGGATACATAAATGCTTAAGTAGTTTAATGTTACTAGTATAGGTCACAAATTGCTAATAATAAACCAGCCTTGCCTAGAGACTTAACACACATAAATATGAAAACTTTAGGCAAGTTCTTTCACTTCAGACTACTACAATTCCCAGAATCTTTTTTCTTCTAACCAGTTCACTTCACTTAGTTAACTAATCCTGAAGGCATGTGTTTGTATGCCTGGTATTTTAAGGCAGGAAGTGGATAGAGATGAAACTGCAATGACTGACAAGAACCAGATTATGGAAGGCTTAGAAAACATCATAATAGTAGTTGTATTTAATTTCCTAAGGAATGGAGAGCCACACTGTAAAGGAAAATGATATAAATGATTAGACAGAGCAGTGGTATAGTAGACAAGCAATAGCAGGAGGAACAGGTTCAACTAGACCAGAAGAGAAACATGCCATTGAAGTCTGAATTAAGACAATGAATGAAAAGACAGAAAAGAATATAACGTCTCAGGGAATATTTTCAAGGGTGAAATTCACTTGAACTCGAAGAAAAGGGAAAAAGGAGAACCAAAAGGAAGAGGGATAGAAGCATCTTTAAGAAACAATTACCATGAAATCATTCATTAAAAGAAAAAATGCAAAAATTTCACAATAGCTAAAGAAATCATAGAGGAATGGGTGTATGTAAACTTCACTCTGTCTGAAGCATAGTAGATGGAGGGTGCTCTCTATTATGCCTTCTCAGTGCTAGCTTCCAATAAAACAGACACCTAATTTCTAACACCATGTTTTAGTTCCTTTTTTTTTTTTACCTATCATTACACATGAACCCTGAGTCTTGCATTTGACTTACAGTGAAGCTGCCAGCTTGAGAATGGGCCAAACATTCACCCCTTTTAAATTAGCATACGCAAATATATTCACTTACAAGGTAACTTCTTCTTCAGATGACAACTAAACACAGCACCCCAGAGACTGGGTAAATTAAAGTCAGACAGATGTTTGAATAATTGCTGTAAAGAATTTTATGAAAAGCCCTCTACAACTATTATATAAATATTTTAACAACTGAGGAATATTTACTAATAGGAACCAAATGCAACGTTTCATAATGACAAGGTTCTCATTTAACTTATAATGGTAATGAATTATCACATCTGATTAATATTACCAC
Organism: Erinaceus europaeus; assembly: GCF_950295315.1. Lineage (NCBI taxonomy): Eukaryota > Metazoa > Chordata > Mammalia > Eulipotyphla > Erinaceidae > Erinaceus > Erinaceus europaeus. Next base: position 125,400,479 of record NC_080165.1, read on the forward strand.
TCTATTAAGAACCTGTTACAGTTTTAGGATAGAAAGTCAAATAGTCTCCACTTTATATTGAAATTTCAGTCCTAGCCAGAAAAGAGAGAGGGGGGAAAAAAAAACAACTAAAAGGGAGGTACTCAGAAGTTCATGAGGGATATAGCTCCATTTTAGCAATGACAAAGTTCATGGAGAGTACAGGAAGTGCACTACTTATTGCTTACATTGAAGGGAATACTTGATGTACTCAACCTCCTCCCAGATAGATGTGCCTAAGCTTCAGTGAAAAGGAAATAAAGCAGATATTTCTAATACTAATTAGTTTGTCCTATATAAACACTTTATACTGAAAAAGAGCCTAGTCATTTGAATTTAGGGACATTTCATATCTACAGTCCTATTACAGGAGATAAAATTTGGCAAATACAATTATTTGATTTTTTTTTTCCCTTCAGTGTTATTTCTCCTGTTTAGGACTTCACGAATCCTGACTTGTGCAACACTTCCAGGAAGTAACCAGGTTATTTATGCAGCATGTACAAAGCTATATGAATCTATCATTGCTATTCAATTCTTTGACAGATAATGATCCTTAGAAATTCTAAACAATGATTCAGAAAGCGGAGACATCCTCCTCATAGAACTAAATAGGTTTATCTCCCTGAAAAAATGTTAATTTGTATGACCTAAATTACCAAGTTATACAGCAGCAAATTATTCAATACGGGACAAAATCATTTTTTAACACAGAAGAAGCATCTTTAATCAATTCACAAAAAGTTCTAGAAACATTATGACAAACACATTTATTTGTGAGCTGTTGATACAACTTTATGTTTCTCTCAAAGTATTAAATATCTCTTAAGATAGCTGTTTAAGCTTATGTAACTCTAATTTTAACTACTGTCCTTATCTAAATCTAAACCAGTGTCTTCACAAGCTTGATCCTTAAATCTGTGAACTCTGGGCAGCCCTTGTCTAGTTACATGACTCTCTATTTCCAGGTCAAGTCAAAAAAGTTGACATGAACAAGCCCCTTCTGTGTTTCCTTCATTTCTGGCAAGGACTTGGAAGGGGAAGAAAAAAAAAAAACGAACAGGGTAAGATTAAAGTCCTTTTGAACCTCAGTCTGATCCTGGACTCTAGTTGAGTGAAAGTGGGTGATGATGTCATTTACACATCAATGTCTGTCTCTCCTATTATCGTTGTTCCACAGGGACTGTTTCTGTTAGAAACTTCAAAAAGTTATCTATGGTTTACCAGTGCGTGTGAGCTATCAACAGTCAGTTTCCTTATTTGTCCTTTTCTCCCTTGGCTCGTTTTCTTTTCCTGATGATTACATTAACACAGACTTGAGTTTAATGGATTGTTTCCTTCCAAAAATTCTAGCACACTCTGCTGTACACTGGGAACATCACAGCATGCTCAGTACTTTCTGTGATTGTTTTGTATGTCAACATTATTGTCTGTGCCAGCTAAGTAATTTGGAGTTAATTTTCATCTTTCCTTAGTCATAGGCAGCATTTAAGTAATTTGTTGTTTTCTAGACAAATGATTGCATCTAGAAGACATGCTAATTTTTTTAATAAATTTTCTTCCACGTGATTTGTACATCATTCTTTTAATATCATATATATATATATATATATGGAACTATACACATGCAAATTACTCTATTATTTTTAACCATATTAGTAATCTTGACTTCTTAGTGAGGTCTATTACCAAGCAACTTATTTTAATTTAAAAAAAAATAAACTTTTCATCTGACCTCCTATGTTTTAAGTTTCATACCCCATCCAACTCATTTAAGCATTCATTACATTATCATAAAGTTATCTCTAAATTATAATCAACAAAAAAGCCAACATTTCAAGTCAAAAGTATAATGAAAACCTACCAGTAGATCATTGCTGCAAAAAAATAGGAAATATTATTCAAGAGTTTCATTAATTTTTCAAATAATACTAAAGAATAAAGTAAAACAACTCAAGTGAAAAATTAAAATAAACTCAGATTAAAAAAACTTGAAGTTTCATTATTTAAACCCATAAATAAATTTAAAGTTTTTCAGAGATACTAAACAGTACCTCAGTTTGTCTCCCTGAGACTTTTATAGTTTGTGACAAGGAAAGGCAGACTAAAATAGACGAGATGGTAGCAAATTAAAACATCATTCTGAATCACTATTTCTAGATAACCAGAGCTTCATTATAATAGATAAAAACATCAATGACTATAGGTAGTGTGATAGGATGAATACTGCTATTTATCTCTCTAGAATGAGGTAAACCTAAATAGAACTTGAGCTTATCACTATTTTATATTGAATGTTTTCAAAGAATGGATCTTACTAAATATATCTCAGACTCTCAGTTTGGATTATGTAAAACACAGAAACAAAATATATCAAAAATGATCATATCAAAAGATACAAATAGCAGCAAAATTACTGAACCTACAGTTGAGAACCTATGGAGATCTAACTTTGCCCAGTGGCACCAACATAGATGGGAGGCCCCCCCAAAAAAAGTTTCATTCTTGAAAAATCATTATAGCCAATATGCTTAGTTTTCTTCTCTCTAGAAAGCATAATTTGGCTTTTTCTAATGGCTCTGTTAGCAAAACTTTTAACACTGAAGAAGCTCTTCTCTTCAGAGAACAACAAGAATAAATAAAGTGTAATAGCCTCATTTATCAGCATATCCAAATTTCAGCATAAATATTGATAAATAGGCATGTCTTAATGGACTGTGTCAAATCACTTATGGTCAGAAGAAACAAGTAAAATTACAATAGTTTTACCAAATTATAAATACATAAGATAGTATACATCAAGAAACTTAACACATCACGATTCGAAGCACAAAAATATGTGCCATGCCAGGAATCAAATTTTAAAAAAGAAAAAAGAAAAACCTTCAACTAAGAAGATATTTATTCACTCCTAACTTCCTAGTTGGAGATGAATAGTTTTTATCTTAACAACAAAAAATGTTTTTAATTCTCCCATAAACTTATTGTTTGTAATTAAAGCATGTAAATAAAATTTAGAAACTGAAAAGTGATCTGAGTTATAGCTAATAGCCAGGAGTATTTCACACTCAAGACAGAATACAATTTATGTCCCTACAAAATAATTGTAAATTTCTTAACTGACATTATTTATAGTTCAGCTATAAATTATAAACATATATATGTGTGTATGTATATCCATATGTGTATGTATATCCATATATGTGTGGAAAAATAGCAAGAGTAAAAGTGTTTGGGAAGAATGATACTAAAGCAATAGGATAATGAGAAAGAAACTGCATAAAAAGTTAAATGGAAGTGAGTTATTTCTCAAATCTGCAGTGGAACAGATTTATAAGCAGAATACGTTTTTATAAAAACTCTTGGCCCTGGACAAATTGAACCATGAAAAATTAGCTCCCTGAGTGCTCCTGTCAGAGGCTAGTGATGGAGGGATCCCTGTAAATTCTTAATCTGCATTTTTTTAAAGACAGGACAATATAGCTCTGCTGAAAAGAAGGTCGAACTGCTGAACCTCCACAGTAGGTAACCCAGAAAGCAATCAAGCTGTACTAGCAGGGAGTAGATTCCAACTGAACTCTGTAGTGAGGTCTTTTCTCCCCCTCTGCAGGTACCATATAGAAGAGGAGATTCCTAGAAGTTGTGGCTTAATTTCTCTGGCTACCACACTAATCACACGCATCCCATAATTACTGTCTTTCTTTCTTCCCCCAGACTGTCATTCTTCCGTCTCTGAGCTCCATCCTAGTGGCAGACAATGTCTATACAAAGGCTGAGTTAGCCAGTCAGTCACCGGAGAAAACTGCTTCCATCACAATCAATCCTCTATGCCTTATTTTTCCTTTTTCTCCTTCACTGGTCACCTTTCCCACCCTCCGTACTAGAGAATATTGAAATTGCATTCTTTCCCAAGAGAGTTAAAAGAACTTGCTTCATTAAATGAGATGCCTATGCAGAAAAGTCTGAACAATCTGTAAACCAAGTTTGAATTTTTACAGAAATAACTCATGAAATTCCTGATATAGCAAGGATAGCACAAGTTTGAGCTCATGAGTGTCGTCTCTCTCTCTCTCTCTCTTCTTAAACTATCTCCTGTGCTGTTAACTAGTATAGACATTTCTTAAGCAACTTAAAGTGTGTGACCTGTAATTCTTTCTCTGGGCAGAACAAAGACTTTTCACATTGATTTATGGCTTTTCAATTGTCATATTGAAGTTCTGGAGAAATACTAGTAAACTTAGTCAAACATGTAACTATATATAAAAGGTGCTTATGTCTGACACAGAATAAGCACTTTCTCTTCTTGTGAGTCATGAACACCTTTTTTTTTTTTTTACCTGAGTAAGTACATGAATCTGTTAACTATTAGGTATTCAAAAGACTGTCTTGGAAATCTATATGCATCCCTTCAGTGTCTTTGCTCTATGTCTTGCTAGCTATCCTGGGGTAGGCACACTAACAACTTATATAAAAGATTGATTGGTTCCCAGTCCTGGAGCATCTGGAGGCATTGTGGAAACAGTTTATGGTAGCCCTGGAGGTGCAAAGCACCTCGTACCATGCTGAGGTGACCCCATGGTAAAGTGTTAATTGGCTCTGAAGGGAGTCTCATCTGGTCAATCCAGATGGAGATGCAGATTTATCTCCATAGATTGAAAATACCACAAAAATGCCAAATCACCACTGGAGAAGAATGGAACTGATGCTAGGCATTAACAGATTGCCAATATAATGAAAGGTTAAAGAGCAATCAAATGACATGTACTCCCCCCCATTTACTATAATGTACAAAGCAGGAGTGTGCATGGATCCTAAAAGCAATTTCGCTTACTTGCTTTGTTTAATTTTTAAAAATATTTTAAGTGCCCTTGTCAATAAGTTCTTAGGATGAGACCAAGATGGTATAGTTAGTAATTATAAATAAGTCAGAAGGAGACATAATATAGAGAGATGTATACTTTAATTCATAATTGTCCTGCCTGCATGCTCTTAAGTCAATAATCTTGTGTTTTATTAGAATATGCTTAGGGAAGATTTACTAGAGTTCATTAATACTGACTTCCCCTAAAATCAAGCACAAAGATTAAGGGCTAATTGTTTCTCAATTATAAATATTGCTACTTTTTGTTAAATATATAATTTCTCAGGTTATATGTTTAAGAAACCCTATAAAAAATACATCTACTACAATATCATGAATGGAAAGTGATACGTGCTCTTTGCCGAGCTTATTGATACTATCATTACTGGTTTTAAAAAGAATTAGAAAAATAGATATAATTTAGAAGATGTAACATTCATTCTCTTCCACTGAGAGCAATTTTTTTTCAGTTAGTGAATCACATTATAGACAGAAAATTATAATGATGATTTATAACAATTGTCTCCTCAGTCACTATATTGGGTATTTTTCTGTAGGTTTATGAAATCTTTACCCTTACAAACACCTTGCCAATTGCTTATTATTAACCTAAATAATCTGCCTAAAGCTCTAAAATGTTTAAGATGTGAAATAAAATAAAGTATTTCAAATATAGACATTTTAAAATACTTTGTTGCATAACAGAATAGCATTTATATTCCTTTGTTTATACAAGTGCATGACTGACTTTATATTGTAACACCAGATTGAACACATGGGAAAAGAACCAGAAGATTAATCTTCACTTAGGTGTCCTGTGAACAATACTCACAATAGAACAAACTAGACTCAGCTCTCGGAAACAGATGGGATCAGCTACCACAGAGAGAATAGAGACAAGTTGTGACACAAAACCTCTACTGTCCCCTTGACCCCTTTGATGTACTCTGCACTCTTGGTTGGATTTATACTGTGAAAGAACTGGTACAATCTTGTCTAATACTTATGCTTCAATATGATTAAATCAAGTTGCTGAGGAAATTTTCCTCACCATATTCAAAGCTTTTTTTTTTTTTGAAAAGGCTCTTTCTTAAATGTGTTACAAAAAAACTTGATCAGTATGTTAACCTTTATCACAAAACTCTACTAAATAGCATGCTGATTATTTTCTGTGAAGAAAAATTCAATAGTTTTTCTCATTGGACATATATATTTTCACCATACGGTTTCAAAACAGTATAGTGACTAAGGGATGGGTATCATTGAAAATTATTTTTTCTATGATCCATTTTCCGCCATGTTTCTTATTTAAAAAAAAATAGCTCTTCTGAAGATGATTATGTTATGTGAAATAAGAAAAGAAGTGAAGGACAATCACCAGATGGTTCTGCTTATATTTGGAATAAAGAGGACCAAGCCAAATGAATTTGGAAAAAAACTGACAAAAGCAAATTAATAATCCTCTATCTCAGACTCCATGAGAACCATAGTTTTTATCAGAGGTGGGGCATAGATAAGACTTGATAGAATATTTAGTGACTTAAACTCTCCAAGTATCAGTATAAAAGTACACCCCTGAAATTTTATAATTTTGTGTTCTACATTAGACCTTGGCTGAGACACTTTTTCACTTGTGACATATAGCTCTGCATTTTTCTTATTGACCATATCAGTGATTTCATTATTTTTTTCTAACCTTAGTATAAGTTATTAGAGAAAGGAGATTTTTGTAGTGTAGCTATAGTTTGCTTTATTAATTACAGTAATCACCAATTCATCTTCAAAATATTGTCATATAATAGAAGTATAAAGCACAGAGAGAAAATTACATGGAGCATAAATTAGAGTTCAATGAATTGTCAGAAAATGATAAGCAAGTTAACTACCAAACAAATCAAGAGAGAGTTGAAACTGCCAGTACCCCAGAAGGGCTCACATGTCTCTGAAAGTATTCTTTTCTTTTCAGAGGCAACTACCTCCTCCCTAAGGCAGGTACTTCCAACATGACAGCCTAATTTTGCCTCTGTAAAACTTAAAATGAATAAAATAGCAATCACATATTTTATGGTTGCCTTTCTTTATTTAAAGTGATATTTATGAGTTTATCAATTAGTTGCATATACTCAGAGTTCCATATCATTTATCAAATTACAAGATACCTCTCTATTTGCTGTGCATGATCATAAGAATGTTTTGAGGGCTGGATGTTAACACACCCAGTTGAGTGCACATAATACAATGTGAAAGGACCCTTACTCAAGTCCCCAGTCCCCACCTGCAGGGGAAAGCTTCATTAGCAGCAAAGCAGTATTGCAGGTCTTAATGTCTCTCTCTCTCTCTCTCTCCCTCTCCTTCTCCACCCTCCTTCCTTCTTGACTTTCTCTCTTCCTCTCTCCTCTCTTTCTATATATTTCCTTTAAGGACTCTTGCAAAAAATGTTGGCATGAATATTTTATGTTTCTCTTCAAAAATTATAAACATTCAGGGTGTACATACACATGAGCTAGTAATTGTAGCATGGTGACCAGGAGATGGCTTAGCTATTACCATGAATGAAATCCTTGGTCAACCCCAGCACCATATAAAGCACCATGGACAGTACCAAGGGAATTCCATTGCTTAAGTGCCTTTTCCTCTTTCTTCAGTGTCTCTTCCTCTTTCTCTCTCTCTCAAGAAAATATAAACAAAGAGCAAAAATGGTTCTTGGGCTGAGGAGGCCGTTAGTAGTTTTGTGCATACACAGGTATTGAGCCCGTTCTCCATAAATGCATACAATTGGCATAAAATATGAATATTTTAGCAAGGGAAATATTGCCTTGAGATCACCTGGATGGCCTATACTGACAGGAGAAAATCAAAAGCAAACAGGATTCTCTTACACAAAAATATTATGAATAATTGTGAATACTAGAGATGTGTTCCCTTTTATACATAAAGTATTTGGGAGAAGCTGATTAATAAAAACATATGTCATATGAAAATGAGGGAGGAAGGTTTAATGAACATGGTCTATGAACTAGTACAGTGATGAGCATAGGACTTCATATGTGAAGTACAGATTTTGATCCCTAATACTGCATATACCAGAGTGATGTTTGGGTTCTCTCTGTAATTCACAAATAAACAAATCTTAAAAGAAAAAATAATTAAGAGAAGCTTTATGAGTAGACTGAATAAAGAAAAAATATAAATGAAAATCTCAATATAGAAAAGAAAATGTATAAGATAGTTCACCAAGTAGGGAACATGTCTTGCTGTCCATGCAACCCAGGTTTGAACGCCAGTAGCATGTAGGAGGTACTATGATACTAGAAGAACTGCCAGTATTTCAGTATCTTCCCATCTTTCTGTCTCTGTTTATCTGAATAAAAAAATGGTGGTTAAACTATTATGCAAGAGGCTCTGACTCCACAAAAGAAAATAACTTTAAATAAATAATAGAAAGGGGCTTTGGCAGTAGTACACATGGTGCCATGCTCAGTGAAGTAGATTCAAGCCCCTAAGTCCTCACCTACTGGGGAAAAGTTTCATAGATGGTGAAGCAGTGCTGCAGGTATTACTCTGTCTTTCCCTCTCCATCCCCTTTCCCTCTCAGTTTTCCTCTGTCCTGTCAGAATTAATTAATTAATTAACCTCTTATAACAAGAAAATGCTGTCACAAAGCAGATGAAATATGTTGCCAGAAACTTCATAGTATAATAATGTAATCATTTTTTCTTATAAAACAGTAGTGCAAATGAAGCAACAAAGAACAAGTCGATAAAAGTAAAAAAAAAAAAAAAAAGAATTCAAGTTTAAGAAGGAGATGGATTCATAAATGATCAAATAAAAAAAACAAGTTAATTAGAACTAGAATAAAATGAACTAGACAACACATATAAAAAATTGACCAGTAAACATAAAAGATATGTGCCCTTTCTCATGGGTCCTGGTCAATATCTAGGTTCTATAACTTTGTTAGTAAGTGTTCCACCAAAAATGGAATTAAGGAGTCTAATAGACCTCTTAGTACTCACTGTCCTCTTTCTTTGGAAGCTCTTAAAACTTTCCCTTTTCCTTGATTTTTTATTGTTTCTCATTGATGCATCTTGGTATAGTTTTTTTTTTTTTTTTTGGATTTAGAAATTTTGAAGTTCTGAGAGTCAGGCGGTAGGGCAGCCAGTTAAGCGCACATGGCGCAAAGTGCAAGGACTGGTATCAGCATCCCGATTTGAGCCCCCGGCTCCCCACCTGCAGGGGAGTAGCTTCACAAGCGGTGAAGCAGGTACGCAAGTGTCTATATTTCTCTTCCCCTCTCTGTCTTCCCTCCTCTCTCCATTTCTCTCTGTCCTATCCAACTATAAGACAGCAATAATAACAACAATAACTACACCAATAAAACACCAAGGGCAACAAAAGGGAATAAATATATAAATATATGATTTTTTTGAAAAATAAGAAATTTCGAAGTTCTTCTTTCTTCCTGGACATCTACATCCAGATTATATCCCAGATTAAGAAAAATTTCAGGAATTATTCCTTTAAATGTGGTTTCTATTCCCTTCTTTCTCTCTTCTCTTCTTGAGATACTTATAATATTTGCTTTGCTAATGTAGTCTTCAAACTCTCAAAGAGTTGTTTCACTTTTCCTAAAACTCTTTTTCTATCCTACTTTGAAGTTAAATAATGTGAACATTTTGCTTTTTATTTCTTGATGTTCTTTCTTCTACATGGGTAATTTTAGTTCCTTGACTTGCTACTTGAGACTGAAATGCATTCAAATGACTTTCTAACCCTGTAGTTTTGTTTTTATGTTTTCCATTTTTCTATCAAGTAAATGCTTGTGGTTGTATATTTCTTTCCTAACCCATTTCTCTATGTTAAATTAAGAGCTTTGTATTTCTTCAAATTTCCTGAAAATGTACTTCCTAAATTCTTTCTCTGACAGTTTTCTGGACTTAAGTTTCTGGCCATCATGTTTATTTTCCACAACCAATGTTTTCCTAGTTTTACTCATCTGTTTTGGTTTATTTTGTTGACCAGCAAATGGAGTTGGGTTCTATTTTGTCTGTGAGTTTCAGGGAAGGGGAGAAATTTTGATGAAGTGCCTGCTGTCCCTTAAACAAAACCCAAATGTAGGGGTATGGGGCAGGAGCAGACATCCTTCTTCTCTTCCCAGACTGTTTCCTGAAAAAGGGGACCCTGCTATGAGATCAAAGTTACTTTCTCAACTTCAGAGCAGTCAAACCCCATTCACCAGGTTCTCTGCAGCAGCTGGGACACCTGAGAGTTTGTGTGGCTTCCCTGCTGCAACAAGGGTATAATGTTCAGTCTTCTGGTTTCCCCAACAGTACCCTGCAGTTTACTCAGGAACTTGTGGCTTTTAAAGCTCTAAATATCAGTTACAAACTCTTCATTTCTGAGAGCTTCATTCAGGCCTTTTAAATTTTCCATATGGATTTGGAGCTATTGCAAATATGATACTCACCTGCAATGTAATGTCCTATCACCATTTGAGTCTTTGTCTTTCTCCCCTACTGTTTCTGCAATTGACACACAATCACCAGCCTTCAGACAGTGATGTTTAGTTTTGTTTTTTTTATCAGAAATCTCAATGTGGGTTGGGAGGTGGCACAGTGGATAAAGCATTGGACTCTCAAACATGAGGTCTGTGTTCAATCCCTGGCAGCACATGTACCAGAGTGATGTCTGGTTCTCTCTCTCTCTCTCTCTCCTACTCCTGTCTTTCTCATTAATAAATAAAAAATAATAAAAAAAAAGAAATCTCAGCTACTCTCTGAAGAAATTTGTTGAAATATTTTGTTTTAATACTAGTATTTTGGGGGAAGGCCAACTTCTTCAGAATCAATTATAGCTCTTCTCTATAAATTCTCTGGCATAATTACTTTAATAATAAAAAATATTGAAAAATATTAATCTAATCTATCTTTTCAAAAAGAGAGAACAGCAACTTAGAAAAAACAGTGTTGTCAGGGGTCAGGCAGTAGCACAGCAGGCTAAGTGCAGGCTAAGCGCAAGGACCAGCTTAAGGATCCTGTTTTGAGCCCCCATCTCCCCACTTGCAGGGGTGTTGCTTCACAGGTGGTGAAGCAGGTCTGCAGGTGCCTATCTTTCTCTCCCCGTCTTTGTCTTCCCCTCCTCTCTACATTTCTCTCTGTCTTATCCAACAATGACATCAAAACAACAACAACAATAACTACAACAACAACAAAAAAATTTAAAAAAGAAAAAAGTGTCTGGACATAGATCATAATATATATATATATATATATATATATATATATATATATATATATATGTGTGTGTGTGTGTGTGTGTGTGTGTGTGTGTGTGTGTGTATATATATATATATATGTAAGAATATTATATATTCTTAAAAGTATGCAGATACAAAGAAACAAGAGAAGCCAATTAGTTAGAAAATGAGAATATAATTCAAAGAAGTCAGACACTTTAAAATATTTACCCTATATTAATTGCTATGGTGATTTCTAGGTGTATGTATATACCAAAATGTTTCCAATTGTTTATTTAACATGAGTGTTGACTATAAGTCAATTAAATCTTAGTAAAACTACTAAGAGAAAAAAAAAGCAAAAAAGCATCCATTTAGCCAGACTGTGGTACACCCAGTTGAGCACAAACATTATGATGCACAAGAACTCAGGTTTGAGACCCTGCTCCACACTTACAGGGGAGATGCCTCACAAGTAGTGAAGCAGGTATGCAGGTTTTTTTCTTTCTTCCTTCCTATCTCCCACTCCTCTATCAATTTCTTTCTGCCCTTTAAACAAAATGGAAAGGAAAGGGAAAAAAATATTGCTAGAAGTGGTGGATTTGTAATTCATAAACTGAGCCCCAGAAATAACCCTAGTGGCAATTTAAAAAATATAGAAGGAAGAGATGGAGCAGAAAAAAGAGGAAGAGCTGATGGTGGATGAGGAAGAGGTTGTGGTGGAGGAAGAGGAGGTGGAGGAGAAGAGAGAGGAGGAGAAGGAGAAGAAGGTGGTGGAGGAGAAAAGAAGAAGGAGGTGGAGGAAAAGGAGGAAGAGGAGAAGGAGAAGAAGGACAAAGAGAAGAAATAGGAGGAGAAAGAGGAGGAGGAGAAGGAGAAGAAGGATGAGGAGAAGGAGGAGGAGAAAGAGAAGGAGGAGGAGAAGGAGGAGGAGAAAGAGAAAGAGGAGGAGGAGGAGAATCACCTAGTATAAATATCCACTTTACCATTTTAGAAGTTCTGCAGAAACCCCAAATGAAACTAAAACATTTTACTGAACATTTTAGATATTGGCAACAAAATGGATTGGTGAATAATTAACTGTGTAGAAAGAATTTTTCTTAACTTCCTGAAGATCTGATGGGTATAATATATTCTATTAATTCTATTAGGCACCCATTAACATATGTACATTTCTTTTTTTAAGCATATGTGCATTTCTATAGGTGGTATTCATTTGAAACTTATTGTGAAGTATAACAGAATTATAAACAATAAATTCTTAGTGATTCTTTCATTAATCTTTTAATTTTTATATAAATATATACATAAATATGTCATTACTCTAGTAAGTCTAGTGATGAAATAATATTAATAATATCATTATATACATTATATAATAAAACCAGTGCTGTAACAATTTATACATATCAATATAGTTTAAATATTTCTTATGGATGATAAGAAAACTACTAAGAGCAAATTATTAAGTTGATAATTAATAGGTCATCATAACAAATCTTAAAGATATTAAAAAGGAAACATAAACAATTTGAGTAAGGGTGACAAAGTCTAAAAAACAGGAATAAGCACAGTTTAGGTCAGAAATAAAATATTAATATTGTGATATCTACTAAAGAAAATAAATATGCAAATAAAAATTTTGCCACAAAGGAATCTTATTATATAGATGATAATTTCATTTAACAAGATGTAAAACTTTTAATATAATTTTTTCAGAAAATGGAAAAAAAAATTTTTTAATTTGTTTTATAAAGCCAGTATAATCCTGATACTCAAACCTGATGAAGATTTTTTTGTTGACAGTAAAAAATATATAGCCCAGTATAGTTCATAAATATAAATGGTATAATCATATCCAAAATATTGTCATTTTTTAGTTATGTATTTTAAAATGCATTGAATGAACAGTTACAATTTGTGCCAGAATTTACTGAAAGATTGATTAAACACATAAGATCAGTAATATTCAAAGTTGTGGAAAGTTAGTAACAACCAAGATGTCCTTCAATAGGTGAAGGAATAAATTAACTGTGCTACAGACAGACAATAGAATATTGCTTTTTAGCATTAAACAGAAATTAGTTGGGGCCAAGTGATGGTGCAAGTACATGGGTTTAGACTCCTCAGTCCCCACCTGCAATGGGGAAGCATCAGGAGCAGTGGAACAATATACTGCAGGTGTTTCTCTTTATATATACATATGACAGAGAGAAATTGAGAGGAGAGGGTAGATAGAAAGAGGGAGAGAAAGATAGACACCTGCAGACCAGCCTCACCACTTGTGAATCAAATCCCTGCAGGTGAGGAGCTGGGAGCTATAACCAGCATCCTTGTACAGGTCCTTGAGCTTCCTACTGTGTGCGTTTAACCCGGTGTGCCACCTCCTGATGTCCCTCTCTTCCTCTCTATCCCCCCTTCCCCTCTCAATATTTCTTTGTCTTATTAAATAAAATAAACAACAACAACAACAAAATGGAAATATGGCTGATAGGAGCAGTGGTTGTGCAGGCACCCTGCCTCAGTGAAAACCCTGGTGGCAATTAACTTGAATAACTAAAATAATAAAATAATAAAGTAAACTGTTTTCAAGTCATGATGGCATAAGAATATCAACTACATGTGAATACATGAAATAACTCAATTTGAAAAGACTATGTACAACATGCTTTCAAATATATGGCTTTCTGGAAAAGGCAAACCTGTGGAAACAATCCACAAAAATAAAGTTCTGAATTCCCTGAGAAAAATGTTAAAACTAATAATATTTTATTATAACAATGACAACAAAAAGATCAGTGGTTGTCAGGGGTAAATATGAAGGAAGAGTAAATAGTTAATGCACAGAGGAATTTATGACAGCAAAATTACTCTGTATGTCATTAGAATGGTGTAGACATGAGCCAAAACTGACAAGAGTCAACAACCCAAGAGTCAACCCTAAGGAAACTATGATGCATTGTTTTACTGAGTCGTGTTGATAATGGGGAAGGTAGCACAGGTATGTGGTCTCACGGGGCATATGTGAAATGTTATACTTCACTCTCAATTTTGTTGTAAACCTAAAATTATCTAAATAAATCATCTTAATAAAATATTAATGAGTACTATTCATTAAGTTAAGCCTTTTAATAGGTTTCAAAAACTTATCATAACCATAACAAATGTGGGAAAATAATTTACTATAATTCATCAAGAGAACCAGAGATGATGTCAATATATACATTACAAAGATTTGATAAAATTCTATGCCTGTTTATGATATTTAAAACTCAGTATTAAGGGAGCTGGGCAGTAGTGCAGCCGGTTAAGCACACATGGCACAAATTGTAAGGACTGGCTTAAGGATCCTGATTCAATCCCTGGCTCCCCACCTGCAGGGGAGGCGCTTCACAGACAGTGAAGCAAGTCTGCAGGTGTCTATCTTTGTCTTCCCCTCCTCTCTCCATTTCTCTCTGTCCTATCTAACAACAAAGACATCAATAACAACAACAATAACTAAAACAATAACAGTAAAAATAACAAGGGTGACAAAGGGAAAATAAATTAATATAAAAAATTTTAAAAACTCAATATTAAGAGTAAGGAGCTAAGAAATAGGAAGGCATTATTATGTATTTACACTTCTTTCCAACATCTTACTGGAGGTCACAGCCAGATTAATAAGGCAAGGAAGATACTTAAAAATACAAAAATAGACTTGGAAGTAATTACTTGGAAATACTTTGATTGTATCAATAGAAAAATCCAAAGATCTATAAATTCATAAAAGATAATTGAATTTGACAGATGGAAACAAGCTCAAAATTTCACAGGTGATTATATTTCTCTACCATAAATAATTGGAAAATAAAATTTAGTATGTGCAATATTATTCAAAATACCTATTACTTAGAAAGATATGTATATATAAACAATAAAAGACTCCTTCCTTGAAACTGCAAATAATTAGTGATAGAAGATAAAGAAAAATAAAACAGAAAGATACACCATATACACTGAATGAAATATTGATAAAATATCAATTATCCCTCAAATCTACATAAACTCTATCAAAATACCAGCAGACTATTTTTTACAAGTTGATTTTAATATATGATGGACCAAAGAAATAAATAATATATCTATCATACATAGAAACACATACACATATAGGTACATATATAAGACTCAGCAACAAAATAAATAACCCCATTAAAAATGAGAAGAAACATGGCCAGAATTTCTACCAGTGAAAAGATACAAAGGACCAGCACACATATGATAAAATGCTCAAAGTCACATGATCAGAGGTACTAATAAAAAAGACAATCATGAGATATCACTTCACACCTACGAGAATGTCAAATATCAGAAAGGACAGAAACAAGTAATTATTAGGCTGAGGTAGAAAAAGATTATTTTGACATTGTTAGTAGGAATTAAATTGGTTTAATTCCTGTGGGAAAGTGTCTGGTCACTTCTCAGAATACTATAAATGGATCTACCTTATGTCTAATAGTTCCTCTCCTAGGGATTTATTCTAAGAAAACAAAACACCTATCTAAGGATATCTACAACTATATTCATAGCAGGACTATTTGTAACAGCCCAAATTTGGAAGCAACCCAGATGCCTAGTGACAGATGTGTGTGTAAGATAGTGTGGTAAGGGGTCAGGCAGTGATAAAGATCACATATGCATAAGAACACAGATTGAAGGCCCCAGTCCTTATCTGCAAGGGGAAACTTCACAAGTTGTAGAACAGTGTTGCAGATGTCTCTCTCTCTCTCTCTCTATCTCTTTTCCCCTCTCTCTCCATATCTTTAGTGTTCTTTTTTTTTTCTTTTTTTTTTTTTTAATCTCCAGGGTTATCACTGGGCCTTGGTGCCTGCACCATGAATCCACTGCTCCTGGAGGCTATTTTTTCCCCTTTTGTTGCCCTTGTTGTTTATCATTGTTGTTGTCATTGCTGTCATTGTTGGATAGGACAGAGAGAAATGGGGAGCGGAGGGGAAGACAGAGAGGGGGAGAGAAAGATAGACATCTGCAGATCTGCTTCTTGTGAAGCGACCACCTTGCAGGTGGGGAGCCTGGGGTTTGAACTGGGATCCTTACCTTAGTCCTTGTGCTTTGTGCCATGTGCACTTAACCTGATGTGCTACCACCCGGCTCCATTGTCTTTGCTTTTTATCAGAGCACTGCTCAACTCTATTTATATTGGTACTAGGAATTGAACCTGGGACTTTGGAGCCTCAGGCATGAGAGTCTCTGCATAACCATTATAAAATTTCCCCCACGCTTGCTCTCTCTGTATTTCTCCATCCTCCAATCCTTACCAATTTATCTCTGTCTGTATAAAAAATAATAATAATAATAATTAATAAATTTAAAAAATGGCTTCCAGGAGCAATGGCTTCATCATGCAGGCACCAAGCCCCAGAAATAACCTTGGTGGCAAAGACAGAGAGAGAGAGAGAGAGAGAAAGTTGTGGTATATAATACACACAATTGAATATTACTCAGCTGAAAGAAATTATTAAAACCTCTCCTTCGCAACATCTTGGATGGAATTTGAACGAATCCTCATAAGTGAGATAAACCTAGAAGAGAAGGATTATTATTGGATGATCTCACTTATAGGTGGAATATAAGAAACAAGGAAAAAGAGGGAAAATAAGGAGTGAAAATTGGGCTTGGACTGGTCTGTTGCAGTAACACAAAGGACTGTGTGTGTACTAAGGCGGGGGGGGGGAGGTAATAGGAGGGTTTCAGAAGGGTATTGGGAACCCCAAAGCATGACAGTGGAAGAGGACTTAAGTTGATCATGAAAGTGTTGTGCTGACACCTATCATAGAGCAATAAGGAATTATACTCAGGACTGGAAGAAATGCAGGTTTGGGAAGGCTGGGTCAACATAGTCTGCTACTCAAGGAAATTTGGTCCTGAAATGAGTACAGCCTAGAATGTTCCTAGCTATGATCATGGAATGAGAGCTCATCAACATGGATGCAGAGCTTACATAGGCTCCTGTGCTGAATAATGAATAGACATGGGCTCTAGGTCAGACTTATGCAGTTTACAGTTCACGGTATTTGTATACTTTTCCCATATTTGGGAGCGACTCTGTTCTGATCCAGCTTTCTAGTCCTATCCACAACTCTGACATCACCTTTTCAGACAATACTGTCAGCCCACCTGCATGTTAGCTGTTGAGTTCAAGTAAAATTAGGAATGCCATGGGCCCCTTGGAATGCAACTGAAATAGACTTCTAGCATTTTCCAACATGAAAACACCAAATATCACCTGCTATATGCTTACCTTTAGGTACCTGATTATTAAGCAATTTGTTCTTCTTAATATCTTAATGATTTTCAGCCACCAAGTTGCAGATGCTACCATGACGCCAATCTGACTTCCCTAGGCTGACAACCTCACCAACGTGTCTTCAAACACCATTTCTCTAGAGCCCTACCCAAGTTGGGAAAGATAGAAATAGACTGGGGTTATGGATCAACCTGTTAACACCCACGTCCAACAATAAGCAATTACAGAAGCCAGACCTTCCACCTTCTGCACCCTATAAATATCTTTGGTCCATACTCCCAGAGGGATAAAGAATAGGGAAGCTTCCAATGGAAGATATGGGATATGGAACTCTGGTGGTATTGTATGGTATCCTTCTTATTCCACAATTTTATTAATCATCAGTAAATCACTAATAAAAAAGAGCAAAGTAAAAAAGAAAATGTTGATATTAAAATTATATGCGTATAAGTTTATACTTGTTGAGAGTCATAATAACAACTCTTCATCTGCACAACTACAGCCTGCAGGTTCATGGTTAGTCAACAACTTGTTTGGCTTTATATGTTAACTCTCTTTTCAGCCACCTAGTTTCAGATGCTAGCATGGTGTCAACCAGACTTCCCTGGACAGACAACCCCATCAATGTGTTCTGGAGTTCCGATTCCCCAGAACCGCACCCCACTAGGGAAAGAAAGAGGCAGGCTGGGAATATGGATCGACCTGTTAATGCCCATGTTCAGTGGAGACGCAATTACAGAAGCCAGACCTTCCACAATACATCATTCTGCATCCCACAATGACCTTGGGCCCATACTCCCAGAGGTTTAAAGAATAGGAAAGCTATCAGGGGAGGGGATGGAAAACGGAGTTCTGGTGGTAGAAATTGTGTGGAGTTGTATCCTATGGTTTGGTCAATGTTTCCTTTTTATAGTTAAATTAAAAGAAAAAAAAAGAAAAGAAAACTACAAACTGAGAAAAAATTATATATCAATCCATCAGAACAGAAGTAATC
Organism: Erinaceus europaeus; assembly: GCF_950295315.1. Classification (NCBI taxonomy): domain Eukaryota; kingdom Metazoa; phylum Chordata; class Mammalia; order Eulipotyphla; family Erinaceidae; genus Erinaceus; species Erinaceus europaeus. The sequence goes on from NC_080165.1 coordinate 125,418,894, forward strand.
CTAGCATTCCTAAAAATTTGTAAGTAAAAAATAGACAGTGAAAAGAAAACAATAAATTTCAAGAGGAACCTCAAAAATAGCTTATTAAAAATAAAAATGGAAATGTCAATACTATATTTTATCTAGGAAATACATATACCACATACCAATTTTAATAGCAGGGTATATTGATCATAATGATGAAGTTAAAATAATTGAAATTAAAATATTATAGTGTTAATATAATTGAAATTAAAATATTGTAGTGTCAAAATAATTGAAATTAAAATATTACAGTGATGGGGAAGCAGTTGGAACTCTTGAATGCTGTCATTGGGAACTTAAAATTGGCTCATCTCTTTGGAAAGCTCTTTGGCAGCTCTACAGTAAGCATATGCCTAGCAGAAGACCCAACAATTCCATTTCTATATAATCATTTAATAAAATCAAGTGCTTGCTTACATCAACTACAAAATCAAAAATATTTGAAAGTTCCTTATTTAAATTTAGATAATTGGTAATATGGAGACTTCAACAAAATATATTCCACCTAATAGCAAAAAATAAAATAGAGAAAACAAATGCAATGCTGAAGTGGTAAAATCAATGTACTAGTCACAATTTTAAAAAAAAGTCAATCGTCAATCACCTGTATCCTTAATACAGACACTTCACTGAGGCTAACTCCATTAATCCAATCATTCTATTACAAAGCTATCTATGTGTAGTGGTTGAACTTTTTGACATTTTCTTGTTCACCGGGATATAAGACCTTAGAGTTGAATGTTTCACCTCTGGTAAAATATAGCACACTGAATGTTAATGTAATGCTGGAAGGCCCTTGTCTGGCTTTAGAATGAGATGTCCTTATTTTATTGGGCAGATTTTATTTTGCCCTCAGAAATTTTGGACTGAGAAAATCAAGTTGATCAAATAACTTAAGAAAACTATGGTATCCAGTAAAGTGCAAGTCAATGTGTGTTCTCTGAAATAAATGTTTGCTACCACAAAATAAGTCATTTAGCATGAGGGCAAATTCTTCCAACATTTTGAGATGTGTGTGTGTGTGTGTGTGTGTGTGTGTGTGTGTGTGTGTGTGTGTGTTGAATACTTTCACAGTGTTCATCTTCCCATTCATTTTGTGGTATTGTGGTCACCTATCAATAACAAATTAAGCATATTATGATTCTTAAAACATCAGCATTTCTTAGATTCCATCTAGACCTTAAGACATTATTTAGTTAGCTGAATTGTCAGTCAAAATAACTACCTCCACTTAGAAGTGGAAATCATGAAGTAAAATTGAGGTATCGGGCAATTTGTCCATGACCACCCACAGAGTTAGTTTTCAGAACCAGTATTAGTTAAGATCATTTCCCGATTCCCTGTTTCATGTTCACAAACCACAAGACCATGCCTCATAGTCCATAATGAGGGGTTAGGAGGATAGCATAGTGGTTATGCAAAAGATCTTCATGCTTATAAGGCTCACAGGTCCCAGGTTTCATCCTGTGCAAGGCTCTGAGAACCAAACCAGAATGAATAAATTCATTAACATAAACAAGAAAAATGTTTTAATTTCCTCTAAATTTTTCCTTGTCACTCTGGAGTATCTTAGGTTATACCCGATTTATTTATTCATGCAGAGAGAAGATTTTAAAGATAAATAAGTTAAATGATAGAGAGCCTCTTTTTTTTTCATTGTTTTATCCTATGAGAATGGAAGAGGATAGTACAGAGGTTAGGAAGAGAAATATAACGACCACTAGCTCTTATATGTTTAGAATAGGCCTTTGGTTCACACCCATGTCTACTATGTGTGGTGGGAGGTCAGTATGTTCAGGACTCTACTTATTTTTAAGTCGTTGAAAGATGTATACTAAATGGTTGTATAAACAGTTAAGAAAAGCACTGGTAAAATTTTCCCAGGCTGGTAAAAAAGGGGTTGGGTGGAGTCATAGGACAGAATACAGTTGTCTGAATAGAAGGTCAAGTGAGAATAGAAATGAATTAAAGACATAGAACCTGGTAACAATCTGTAAAGCAGACAAAAAGGAAAAACAATCTACAAATAATGACTGGAAAACACAACCAAGTAACTCGAGGTAAATCCAGGTGTGATAAATAACTCAATGGGATATCGTTCCAAAAGACAAAGGAAAAAGGAATCTGGAGAAAGGAATCTGGGACAGCCAAAGAACTTTTTCTCATATTGATACCTGAAATAAGATGTCCCAGGTGTGTTACTTAGGATATTCAGTCAATATAATAAAGTCAAGAAGACTCTTCTACTCTTTCAAAGGTCAAAGAATGGTTGCAGAACAATATTTGTTAGTAGTTCAAGTGCTCTGGAATATTTGAGGACCTAATTTCACAGAACTCTTGTAGCAAATAATAGTTGGTAAGCTAAGTCTCTTTAAAAATAAACATGACTTGGAGTAGGGCACCAAAATAAAAACCCTAGGTTGAGGGTGAGGGTGGATGTTCAGCTTCACAGGACTGGGGGAGGGGGTATGGGATGGGACAGTCTTTTGGTGGTGGGAATGGTGTTTATGTACACTCCTATCAATTTGTAGTCATATAAATCACTATTTAATTAATATGAGAAGGGAAAGTTGATTGAATGTCTCAAAGTTTTTACATCACAGACTGAATCTTTTTAATAACTGAGTCTTTGATATTTGACTCTCTTAAAATCTTAGACTAGGAAGAACAGAAACAACCACTGGCACAGCTATATACAAATAATGTCAAAGGACATAAAGTATGGTGATGTTGTGTATGATACAGAAAATCCTAACAAACGGATATTTCAAAGTTAACCCAATTGCCAAATAATGTGTCTATAGTAATAAATACCTACTGTCTTCTTAAGAAGACAATAAGACAACAGGAACCTCCCACTTCCTCTATAGAGCCTATATTTTCCCCAGTACTGGAACCTGTAGGGTGGGGCTCACTTTCCTGCACGCTTTTCTCAATTCATACCAAATGATATTGCATCCGCCAATCCCAACCTAATCAAAGCAAAGAGTACCACCTCAGCATGCTTCACTTCAGACTGTGTCCAGAGACATCAGGCATGGAATGTCAACCCTTCACCCTCATTACTCTGGTGAGACCTTTTCTTTCATAGTATTCTCTAATTCCATTCCAGGAGGTCCACTTCCTAACAAAGTTCCAAAACCTAGATATAGACCAGGTCCTGTAAGATAGAGCATATGTTTACATGTATCCATAAATTAGGGCAAAATATATACCTGAAAGCAAAAATACACCATAATCTGTAGTGAGTCAGTATAAAGTTCATAATGAAATAATGTCTACTTAGATTTCATACCCTCCTCACCTACTTCCTATTACAGTTCTCTCATTCACTCCAAAGCTAACCTCATCAAAGCAAGGACTGCAAAAGCTGAATAAGGGCAAGAGACTGGCATACTTTAACGATGACTCCTTAGTCATTAACAGGCCACCCCATGAGCTGGGGACCCTATTCGGGGAGTCCTGAGATTCCCAAACAGACATGAAGGGCCTAGACCTCAAATAAATACCTCTCTCCATTGTTACTGGTCATCTCTATCAGGAATAACACAATAGACCCCCTTGTGGGCCCCCCCATAGGAATTTGCACTCAACTTGGATCAACAATGGTAGAGAATGTTCCATCCCTCAAAGGGAGGCTGGACAGTATACTCTACGGTACACCTGAGGAAGATGGGTCCTGATATTGGGGCAGCTTGGAACCTTCCTACTTATGACCACAGTATGTGAGCTCAGATCTACAGGGATGCAGAGGTCACATAGGCTCTTATACTGAATATGAGCCCCAGATCACATCAAATAGATGGGGTTTACAATCAACAATATCTGGGAGCTACTCTCTTCCCTGATCCAGCTTTCTGGTCCTTCTTCCAGCCATGACATCATCTCCCCAGACAATAATTAGGATCCACCTGCACATCAGATTTCAGGCTCAAGCAAAAACAAAACAAAACAAACAAACTAGTATACCCATAGGCCCTTTAGAATACAACTAAAATAAGCCTACTAGTTACCTACAATATAGAGGACCCCCCTCAACTCTTCATCTGCACTATTCCAGCCTTTAGGTCCATGATTGGTCAACAACTTGTTTGGCTTTTTATGTTAACTCTCTTTTCAACCATCAGGTTCCAGAGGCTAGCAGGATGCCAATCAGACTTCTCTGGACAGACAACCCTACCAATGTGTCCTTGAGCTCCACTTCCCCAGAGCCATTCCCCACTAGGGAAAGAGAAAGACAGGCTGGGAGTATGGATTGACCTATCAACACCCATGTTCAGTGGGGAAGCAATTACAGAAGCCAGACTTTCCACCTTCTGCATCCCACAATGATCTTAGGTCCATACTCCCAGAGGGTTAACAAATAGGAAAGCTATCAGGGGAAGGGATGGGATACAGAGTTCTGATGGTGGGAACTGTGTGAAGTTGTACCCCTCTTATCCTACGGTTTTGTCAATGTTTCCTTTTTATAAATAAAATTTTTTTAAATAAATAAACATAACAAGAAGCCAACTGCAGTAAACTTCAGTGGACATAGACTTCATAACATTAAACCTGGGACAGACAAGAAAATATTTAGGACTCAAATATTGCCTTCAAAAAAAATTTATACCTCCATACACCTCCCCCACACACTCCAGTTTCACCTTTATCTATATATTGATTTCATTCTCTATTTTCAAATTCTTTCTCATATACACTGAATTTGTGGGTGTACAGGATTTATATGAGAGGGATAGAGACTGATAGCTTCCACATACACCCTTCAGCATATAACCTGGAAAAATAGGAGTAATTCTTCCTAGTCCATTGTTTACTAATACCGGGAAAATCATTGACTCATTCAGATTGGCTACTTCTTTTTAAATTTTTTATTAGTGATTTAATAATTATTAACAAGATTATAAGATAACAGGGGTACAATTCCATACAGTTCATACCACCGGAGTTCTGTGTCCCATCCCTCCATTGGAAGTTTCCCTATTCTTTATCCCTCTCTGAAAGTATGGACCAAAATTCTTAGGAGATTCTGAAGGTGAGAGGTTTGGCTTCTGTAATTGCTCCACTGAACATGAATGTTGCTCATGCTGTTTCTGTCTTTCCCTAGTGGGATAGGGCTCTGCAGAACTGTGGTTCTGGAACACATTGGTGAGGTTGTCTGCCTGGGAAGTTCAGGATGGCATCATGGTAGTGTCAGTAATTTGATGGCTGAAAGACAGTAAAATGTAAAGCAAATTGTTCAATAAACAGACACCTAAAGGTAGGAATAGAGCAAATGAAACTAGGGGTCTTCATGTGGAAAGAAGACAGGAAGTTTATTTTAGGTATGTTCCACATGGTCCGTGAATTTAGTAATTTTTGCCTGAGAGATTGACTAAACACTATAATAATCTACTGCATAGACTTTCCACCCCTCAGCAATGAAATATAATGAAGATAGTTCCTGCAAAGAAAATCTTTGCTAAATATTGAAGAGGTTGTGGGGGCAAATGAATCCTCCTTCACTGCTGATGGGAATGTATATTCATCCAAACCTTGCAGAGAGCAGTCTGGAGAACTCTCAGAAGGCTATAAATGGGCCTACCCTATGACCTTGCAATTCTTCTCCTAGGAATATATCCTAAAGAACCAAATACATCTATACAGAAAGCTATGTGTATAGCAGCACAGTTTGTAATAACCAAAATCTGGAAGCAATCTAGGTGTCCAAGAACAGATGAGTGCCTGAGAAATTTGTGGTATAGACACACAACGGAATACTATTCAGCTCTTAAAAACAGTGAATTCACCTTCTTCACTTCATCTTGGATGGGGCTTGGAGGAATGATGTTAAGTGAGATAAGCCAGAAAGATAAAGGTGAATAAGGGATAATCTCACTCATGGGGAGAATTTAAGAAACAAGAACAGAAAGGGGAGACTCAAAGTAGAACTTGTACAAGCTTGGTGTATTGTACCAAAGCAAAGAACTCTAGAAAAGGAGAGGGAGAGAGGTGGAAGGTGGGAAAGTACATTATGATAGAAAAGGACTGAAACTAGGGATGAAAGTATTTAGCAGACACATATCATGGCAAGATGGGAGATTAGTACCCATCTGCCAATAACTGTACTATAAGCCATTCATCTTCTAATAAAAATAAATACATAAACAAGTAAATAAAAGTGTTACTATTATAATAAAGTGAAGTTAGCACTACTTGTATAAAAATGATGCAGTTTATTTCTGTGAATGCGACCAATTGGTAGCAACAGTGTAGTGAAGTCAGAGAGAACTTGAATTGTAAGGGTTAATTTTGCCTGGGTTAAATAAGGCCAGAGCTGGAAAAGGCTTCTATATTTAATTAATTATTTATTATTCATCTTCAGACAAGGCATTTTCAAAAATGGTTAAAATATAAGCCAGATGTCAAATGAATTGAGGAGTAGACTTCTAGTGAATATGTCAAATGCTACCAAAAAAGATTCTTTCTAGAGTCTAAAACCTTCTCTGTGGGAGAAAAGAAAGCCAAATCTATGTGCATAATAAAAAGACAATTTGACAGATTGATTTTAAATTACCTGTTAAATGTCAGTTAGTAGTATCTTGAAAATATTCAAAACTTGCAATACTACTATAACAATTATTTTCTTCTTTATTTCTCTTGGCCCTCTCCACTCATGCATATACACTGAAATTTTCCAGAGGCTGTTTGACATGTGATGTGATCAGAGACTGAACCACATGCAAGTAGAACAGCCTGGGCATTTTCTACTTACCAGTCATTAAAAAGAGCTGTCAAAGTCAATACACATTGTCATCCTCTTCGTTAGCATTTTTCTTCACTTACATAAATTTATATCTTCATGTATCAGTCTGTAGATCCCATAAACATTGCCCAAATCTTGAACACTCAGAATTGAGCAAGTCATAAGACTTCACTGGGTCTTTCTCTTCATTTGTAAAATCAAATTATAGTTCATATCACTGAACATTAAGCTCACATTGAATGATATTAATATATTATTTGCTGGAAGAGATTTTTTTAAATGGTTCTATATTTACTCCTATCCCACAGCAATGGCATCAATAACAATAATAACTACAACAATAAAAAAAAAAAGGGCAACAGGGGAGTTGCGCGGTGACATAGCGGATTAAGGCATGTGGCTAAAAGCACAAGGACCTGCTAAAGGATCCCGGTTCGAGCCCCCGGCTCCCCACCTGCAGGGGAGTCGCTTCACAGGCGGTGAAGCAGGTCTGCAGGTGTCTGTCTTTCTCTCCCCTTCTCTGTCTTCCCCTCCTCTTTCCATTTCTCTCTGTCCTATACAACAACAATGACATCAATAACCACAACAATGTTAAACAACAAGGACAACAAAAGGGAAAATAAATAAATATTTTTTAAAAGGGGATAAATAAATTTGAAAAATAGTTGTCTGTAAAGTTACAGTATGTAAACTTACTGTTAGTCTAACTGTCATTTTATTTAGTATGAAAGTAAAGTTTTAAAAACATTTATCTTCTTTTGTTACCCTTGTTTTATTGTTATAGTTATTGATGCCGTCGTTGTTGGACAGGACAGAGAGAAATGAAGAGAAGAAGGAAAGATAAAGAGGGGGAGAGAAAGACACCTGCAGATGGGCTTCACTGCTTGTGAAGTGATTCCCTGTGGGTAGGGAGCCAGAGGCTGGAACCAGGATCCTTACACCAGTCCTTGCATTTTGCGCCTAACCCATTGTGCTACCACCCGACTCCCAGAAAAGTTAGTAAATTTTATAATGAGACTATGCTTTCTTAAAGGATAACACAGAAGATGTTAACAAAAACAATATTATTGTGAAATATGTGATCCAATTTATTAAAGGTAGATTAAAATGTTATATCAAAACCTAGTTATCCTCTAGGTTTTAATTATCCTCTTATTTTGAATTTGATATTATATCTTTAGCATTTTACCCCTGAATAAACTTGTCTATTTTATAATTTTATATAGTTCTTTATTCACTTTCTTTCTATGTGGAGAATTACTTAGAAGAGTTTAAACTGGTGAGACACAGCTTACACTGTTTTGGCCATCTGGGTTCAGATACTTCCAGAATTCAGGCTTTACTACTTACACTGATTATCTATGTAAAGATAGTTATAATCATACTCACACAGCATCTGTCTTTGTGAATGAAAAAGATGAACATAAAATATATCTTTTAAGTAGCTTGGAGGGGAAGAGATGATTGAATCAGAAAAATTAAAAAAGGAGGGGTAAATTATGTATAAATGTGGATAGATAGTTGTAGAGAAGATGATTGGCCCATGTCTACAACCTTACTCCTAAGGTAAACTGTGGTGGATTGCAGTGGAGAGACTGAAGATTCAGAACTCTGGTGGTGGGAATGGTGGGAATTCAAACCCCTATTGACATGTAATTCTGTAATATAAAAATAAATAAATATAAAATATATCTTTCAGAGAAGATTTATATGCACTGATCACTGATCTTTTACTAAACCAAGACACTGGAAATGCTGCAGTGAGTTTGACACACAGATGGGAAGCCTTACATATAGCATCAAATCAAAATTATAACATTTTTGGGAAATCACAAATGCAGTTCTAATAAAAGCCATTTTTTCAATACGCAGAACTACACAGGATTTTCTTTTTTATGTCTTTTTAAAGGTTTTTTATTATTATTTATTTTCCCTTTTGTTGCCCTTGTTGTTTTATTGTTGTTATAGTTATTGTTGTTGTTGATGATGTCGTCATTGTTGGATAGGACAGAGAGAAATGGAAAGAGGAGAGGAAGACGGAGGGGGAGAGAAAGATGCCTGCAGACCTGCTTCACCACCTGTGAAGCAACTCACCAAAGGTGGGGAGCTGGTTGTTCAAACCGGGATCCTTACACCTGTCCTTGTGCTTTGTGCCATGTGCACTTAACCAGCTGCGCTACCGACTGACCCCGATTTTCTTTTTAAAATGTACTCAAATTTTCATTTTTAAGGCAGCATTAAATTTAGATATCAAACACAGGGCTGTGAGGATAACTAAACTGGGAGGGTACCTGTTTCACTGTGTGTGATCCAATTTCAAGTCTAGCTTCTACCACACTGAACTCCAGTTTTGTGGCATCTTTCCCTTTCCTGCTCTGTCTCTCTATTTTTCTCTGTCTGAAAAAGTCAGCCTGGAACAGTGAAGCTTTGGCAGTAACAAAAATAAAACTTTGTTAAATCAAATACAATGATGAAAGGTTGTCTCCTGATGACACTTGGATAAAAAAAAAATCACTGAATTTTATTTACTACTTTATGTAATGTATTGATTTAACATTATTTCATAATATCAAAATTTGAAGTGTAGTTTATAGATATGTCTGAATGTTATGTGTCTTTATGTATATATGTATGGTATATGAATCACCACATCAACCACTGTTGAGACTATGTGATAGCTTGGTAGAGCATAGGGGAGCTCTCCCATCCTTGGATGGAGGTCTGGATAGACACCCTGCTGGTGAGTCTCTCTCATTATAGAGGTGAGCCAAGAGGAATAAAGTCTCCCAGACTAAGCTTGCCTTGTTAGTCTCTCAAGCCCACAGAAACCCCAATACTTCCCTCCATTAACTGCAGGTCACATGGCCGCCTACTTTAAGATTCACTTACTCAAAGTTCACAGAAGAGAACACACCTTATCACACACTCCTAGCAGTGCCCTTTGATATACTCAATTTGCACCAAACCTTGCTTATCTTCTATCTATCTTGCCTTAACTGGTTCAATCTCTCTCTTCCCCTCAAATGCCTTTGGGTAATTAAATGCCTGCATCAGGAGACTAATTATCTTGACCTTTATGTATCTGCATCAATTCTTGTCATACCAGTCCCCTACCATAGGGGCAAGCCGACCTTTAAGAAACCTGTAATTTCTGACAAATTTAAATAATGTTCTTTGTTTGGTTTTCTACTTAAACCTTGCCCACCTGCTAATAAACAAGACCTGAGATTTGAGATCTGAGGTCTGAGCACGCTGCAGATCTCCCTGGTGTCTTTTACTTCATGTCGTCCCCTGTTGTGAGCGAGAAAGAACCGGTCTGTTACCTTTCCCTGGTAGAGTTCTAATACTAGTAGATTCATCTACTAACCACTCATCACCCTTCCTAATTTCCTCTATAAGTCAATTTTATTATTATTGATTGTTATTATTACTGTTTTAGTTATATAGATGTCATATATGAGTGGAACTATCTCATAGTTGTATTGTACTTCCTTATCCATTTCACTTAGAATAATCATCTGAAGCTTGCCGGACTAGCTTCACCAGAGATAGACGAAGAACTCATGGCAGCGTGGTAATACAATTCTTTATTAATGCAGGACCCCCCCCCCCCCAGAGTCAGGTGTGAGCACAGTGGGTTCAGGCCATGTGGAGCTAGCAAAATGGCTGCCTCCCACTATGCACGCCAGCCCTTCTCCAGGTCTTCTCCAGGTCGGGACATGAAAGAGAAAGAGAGTGAAGTCAGAACAGCAGCGGGCTTTATAGGGTAAAAACAGAAGTGGTAAGTCGGGAATGGGATTGGCTAGGAAAGGCATGGAGAGAGGCAAAAGGCATGCTGGGAAGGTGGAAGTGTCCTTAACAACTGTTGTGATGGTTTCAACTGAATTAGCAATACCCTGAGGGGATAACATGGTGAGGATCTTTCAGGCAAAACAATGATTATGTAAATGGACCATAGTGTCAGCAATGGAGCATGGAGCAGAGCAGGGTGGGGGCTGGCTTTAAGTCCTGACAGAAGCTCTTATTCATTTATCCTCCCTAAGCACAATGTCATATTTTTGATGGCAAGCAATATTCTATAGCCCTCTTTATCTATTCATCTGTCAATGGGCACTTAAGTTGATTCCATATTTTGCCTATTGTGAATGGTACTGCTCTGAACATAGGCATGTAACATCCCTATGAAATGTATCTGTCTTTTCAAATTACTGGTTTTTGTCTTTGGATAATACCTAGGAGTCAGTATACAAGGTTCTTAAGCTTTTTTTGCTGTTGTTGTTTTTACAGAAACTTCATACTATTTTCTGTAGAGACTCTAAAAATTTATATCCTCATCAAGTGTGCTAGGGTTCCCTTTCCTCTGCATCCTTGCTGGCAATTGTCTCTGATATTTTTTTTCTTTTTTTTTTTTTTAATCTCCAGGGTTATTGCTGTGGCTCAGTCCTTGTACCACAAATGTACTTCTCCTGAATGTTGCTTTTTTTTCCCTTTTGTTGCTCTTGTTTTTTATCATTCTTGTGGTTATTATTATTGCTATTGATGTCATTGTTGTTGGATAGGAGAGAGAAATGGAGAGAGGAGGAGAAGACAGGGAGGGGAAGAGAAAGATAGACACCTGTAGACCTGCTTCACCACATGTGAAGCAACTCCCCTGCAGGTGGGCAGCTGGGGGCTCAAACTGGGATCCTTCCACCAGTCCTTGCACTTTGTGTGATATGAGTTTAACCTGCTGCATTACCACCCAACTCCCATCTCTCGTCTCTTTAATGTGTGCTTTCTTAGCAGTCAACAGGATATCGCATTGTGGTTTTTGATATTTTGCTAATGGTAAGCAATTTTTCATGTGTGTATGGGTGTGTTGTTCATCTTAATGTCTTCTTTAACAAACTGTCTATTCAGATCTTTTGCCCATTTTTTAATTTACTTTATTATACTGTTGCTGAGCTGTCTAATCTTTTTATATATTTTCTACATCACCCTCTGTAAGACATGAGATAGAACAAATATTTCTTCAAAATGTTGGGCAGCTTTTTTATTTTTATTTTATTTATTTACTTATTATACAAAAAATGGATTTTTATTTTTTTTTTTGTACCATCACTGAAGCAAGGAAAAATCTAGAAGACACCAGAGGAAATCAGGCACTGTTTCTCTTATCTAAGAGAGAAGAGGAAAAATAGAAGAGACACTTGGATGCAATAATAGGTATAGTTGTGACTTAGAAAGGGATATGGAACTCTGTTGGTGGGGATCATATGAAAATCATTATTAAATGACTAATAAAAAAAGAAAAACGTGAAGGTGGAACAGTAAAAAAATGTGTATGTGTATGTAGATATATAGAGATAGATAGATAGACAGACAGATAGATAATAATAGATATAAAGTCAGTCCCTGAGAGACTTCCAGAGGTGGGGCTATAGAGCAGCAGAAGCTGTTTTTCTTTTTTCTTTTCTTTTTTTTTTTTTTTTTTTTTTAGCAGCTGTATTTCTATCCTCTCCTCTCCTGAGTCAACTAGGAATACCAAAGTAGACCACCTGGGACCATAACAAGACAGGACTAGAACAACTTCAGAAACCCACCAAATTACTGGTGAGTACAAACACGTGTGGCTCGTGGACAGAAAGGAGCCTAGGGAGAGATTAAGTGGCTGGTAACAGTCCAGCAGTTTACCAGTAGAGACACCACCTCCAGTCTGTTTCACCAACGAAAACACAGCTGCAGAGAGGAGAGAACTCCCTTAAGACTCACCAAATGCAACTGTGAGTCTCCATTGCTACTACCCTCAGAAGCTGCAGCAGCAGGAGGGAGGCTGTTTGCTGACACCAGGGGACAGAGAACTAACAAGGAAACTCAGGAGAATATCTATATTTTGGTGGTGGCCTAGTGGTGGGGCTGTGAGAGTCTCTTTGCATAACCACTGGATTATCTCTACCCCACTTTGCTTTATCTCTTAGTCAGGAGTCTGTGATTAAACTAAGAAGCCTATTTATAGTTTAAATACCCTCACACTCCGATAGCCTACAGGGAAGAAAAACCAAAAAAGAGGTTTTTAATCCACTAAGCTCCAACTCAGGGATTAAAATAATTTTGAAACAACTGTCAATTTCCACAACTGTGAACCCTTTAAGGATCTTACTTAGACACAAGTCAATCCAGGCAAAAGTGATCAGTAATTTGAAAAGTACTAAGAGAGGGACTTAATAAAATACTGTATAAAATGGTTAAACCAACAAGAAGAAATATTGAAGAAATGAACCAAGACAAGAGTCCAACTAAAAGCCACTCAAAGGTTGAACCACAAAATAATGAGGACAACATCCAAACACTAAGGAAATAATAACAGGAATGAGTAAAGATTTTGAAATAATTCTCATCATAAATGCAGAAACAACAAATGAGACTCTGGAAGAAAACACTTAGTATCTCAAGGTCATTAGAGAGCTGAAAGCTGAAATAGCTGAGCCAAGAACACAACTAGCTGAACAAGCTAAAACAGTATCAGAACAGGGTAACAAAATAGATGAACTCCAGAAAAAAGTAGAGGGGAGAGAGAATAGAATAAATGAGGCTGAAGACAGAATTAGCAAGATCAAGGATGAATTAGGGACAACTAAAAAAAGAAGTAAGAGATCTCAAGAAGAGATTAAGAGATACTGAAAACAACAGAGACATAAGGGATGACTTCAAAAGAAATAATATACACATTATTGGTTTACCAGAGGAAGAAATAGAGGGAAAGGAAGAAAGCATTCATCAGGACATAATAGCTGAGACTTCTCTAGTCTAGACAACATCAAAGGCATAAATTTTCAAGAATCCCATAGGTCTCAAACAGAATTAACCCAGACTTAAAGACATCAAGACACATCATATTTAGAATGTAAAGGAATAGGGATAGGGAAAGGATCCTGAGGCTGCAAGAGAAAAACAGAGTCACCTACAGAGGAAAACCCATAAGATTAGGAGCAGACTTCTCCACACAAACACTACAGACCAGAAGAGAATGGCAAGATATCTATCGAGTGTTCAATGAGAAAGGCTTTCAACCAAGAATACTGTATCCTGCTAGACTGCCATTTAGACTAGATGGAGGCATAAAAACCTTCTCAGACAAGCAAGAGTTGAAAGAATCAACTACCACCAAGCCTTCCCTGAAAGAATTTCTAAAAGATCTCCTGTAAACAGACCACCATAAATATGCCACATATCAGAACACCCTAAAAATCAACAAGAATGGCATTAAAATATCTTCAGTCCTTGATATCAATAAATGTCAATGGCCTAAATTCACCTATTAAAGGGCACATAGTAGGAAGATAGATTAGAAAACACAACCCAACAATATGCTGTCTTCAGGAAATGCACCTAACTCAACAAAACAAACACAGACTCAAGGTGAAAGCAGGGAAAACTATCATACAAGCCAATAGCCCACAAAAAAAGGGTAGGAACAATTATTCTCATATCTGACATGATAGAATTTAAAATAAAAAAATTTAAAAAGATAGGGAGGGACACTACTTAATGCTCAGAGGATCAGTCTACCAAGAGGACTTAACAATTATTAACATCTATGCACCCAATGAGAGGCATCTAAATACATCGAACATTTATTGAAAGAGCTACAGCAATATATTAACAGCAACACAGTCATAGTAGGGGACTTCAACACCCCACTCTCTCAACTTGACAGATCATTCAGGCAGAAAATCAATAAAGACATGAGGGAGCTAAACGATGAGATAGATAAACTACAACTATTGGACATTTTCAGAGTCATTCACATTAAGAAACTGGAATACACATTCTACTCAAATCCACATGGGCCAGTCTCAAGGATAGACCATATGTTAGGCCACAAAGACAGCACCAGAAAATTCAAGAGCATTGAAATCATCCCAAGCATCTTCTCAGATCACAATGGAATTAAACTAACACTTAACAATCAACAAAAGACTAGTAATAGTCCCAAAATGTGGAAGCTCAACAATACACTACTTAGCCACTATTGGGTCAAAGAGGAAATAAAGGAAGAAATCAAAATGTTTCAAGAGTTCAATGAAAATGAAGACACAAGCTATCAAAATATTTGGGACACAGCTAAAGCAGTACTGAGGAGGAAATTCATAGCCATAAATGCATGCATTAGGGAAGAAGAAAATGCACAAATAAACAGCCTGATTGCACATCTTAAAGGCCTAGAAGAAGAACAACAACAAAATTAACATACAAATGTTAGTGGCATTGCTCTATGCAAACACTAAGCTAGAAGAAGATAAAACCCAGAAATTAATTCCTTTGCTATAAAAAGAAAAACGTAGTCGGGCAGTAGCGCAGTGGGTTAAGTGCACGTGGCACAAAGCACAAGGACTGGCGTAAGATCCCAGTTCACACACCTGGCTCCCCACCTGCAGGGGAGTTGCTTCACAGGTGGTGAAGCAGGTCTGCAAGTGTCTGTCTTTCTCTCCCCCTGTCTTCCTCTCCTCTCCATTTCTCTCTGTCCTATCCAACAATGACAACAATAATAACTACAACAATAAACGACAAGTGCAACAAAAGGGAATAAATAAATATTATTAAAGAAAAGAAACAAAAACAATAAAATATCTAGGAATAAACCTAACCAAAGAAATGAAAAACTTGTATACTGAAAATTATGAGTCACTACTCAAGAAAAAGACACAAAGAAGTGGAAAGGTAGTCCATGTTCATGGGTTGGAAGAATTAACATCATCAAAATGAGTATACTACCCAGAGCCATATACACATTTAATGCTATCCCCATCAAGATCCCAAGCACATTTTTTAGGAGAATCAAAAAATGCTACAAATGTTTATCTGGAACTAGAAAAGACCTAGAATTACCAAAACAATCTTGAAAAGAAAGAATAGAACTGGAGGCATCATACTCCAGATCTCAAATTTTTAATAGGGCCATTGTAATCAAAACTGCTTGGTACTGGAATATGAATAGACCAGTATCCTGACCAGTGGAATAGAACTGAGAGCCCAGAAGTAAGCCCACACACCTATGGACATCTAATCTTTGACAAAGGTGCCCAGACTATTAAATGGGGAAAGGTGAGTCTCTTCAAAAAATTGTGTTGGAAAAAAACGGTTGAAACATGCAGAAGAATGAAACCGAACCACTATATTTCACCAAATACAAAAGTAAATTCCAAGTGGATCAAGGACTTGGATGCTAGACCAGAAACTATCTGGTACTTAGAGGAAAATATTGGCAGAACTCTTTTCCACATAAATTTTAAAAACATCTCCAATGAAACGAATCCAATTACAAAGAAGACTAAGGCAAGCATAAAACTATGGGACTCCATCAAATTAAAAAGCTTCTGCACATCAAAAGAAACCACTACCCAAATCAAGAGACCCTTCACAGGATGAGAGAAGATCTTTACATACCATACATTAGAAAAGAGGCTAATAACCAAAATATATAAAGAGCCTGCCAAACTCAACCACAAGAAAACAAATGACCCTATCCAAAAATGGAGAGAGGACATGGACAGAACATTCACCACAGAAGAGAACCAAAAGTTTGAGAAACACATGAAAAAAATGTTCCAAGTCTTTGATTGTCAGAGAAATGCAAATGAAGACGACAACAATGAGATACCACTTCACTCCTGTGAGAATGCCATACATCAGAAAAGGTAGCAGCAGCAAATGCTCTAGAGGTTGTGGAATCAAAGGACCCCTCCTGCACTGCTGGTGGGAATGTCAATTGGTCCAACCTCTGTGGAGAATAGTCTGAAGAACACTCAGTAGGCTAGAAATGGACCTACCCTATGATCCTGCAAGTCCTCTCCTGGAGATATATCCTAAGGAACCCAACACAACGAACTAAAAAGATCTGTGTACACATATGTTCTTAGTAACACAATTTGTAATAGCCAAAACCTGGAAGCAACCCAGGTATCCAACCAAAGATGAGCGGCTGAGCAAGTTGTCTTATATGTACAAAACTGAATACGACTTAGCTATAAAAAATGGTGACTTCTAGCTCTGTCCAAGATGGGTAAGAGAAGGTGGGTTCATTGTTCTTGATAGCTGCATAGTATTCCATTGTGTGTATATACCACAGCTTTCTCAGCCACTCATCTGTTGTTGGGCACCTGGGTTGCTTCCAGGTTTTAGCTATTATGAATTGTGCTGCTATGAACATAGGAGTACACACCTCTTTTTGGTTGGGTGTTATGGAGTCCTTGGGGTATAACCCCAGGAGAGGAATTATTGGGTCATATGGAAGGTCCATGTCTAGCCTTCTGAGAGTTTTCCAGACTGCTCTCCACAGAGGCTGTACCAATTTACATTCCCAGCAGCAATGTAAAAGGGTTCCTCTGTCCCCACATCCTCTCCAGCATTTGTTGCTGCTGTCCTTTTTGATGTATGCCATTCTTACAGGAGTGAGGTGGTATCTTAGTGTTGTCTTAATTTGCATTTCTCTGACAATCAGTGACCTAGAGCAGTTTTTCATATGTTTGTTAGCCTTTTGGATCTCCTCTGTGGTGAATGTTTTGTTCATTTCCTCTGCCCATTTTTGGATGGGGTCATTTGCTTTTTTGCGGCTAAGTTTGCTGAGCTCTTTAGTCAGAAAGATAAAGATGAGTATGGGATGATCCCACTCATCAACAGAAGCTGACTTAGAAGATCTGAAAGGGAAACTAAAAGCAGGACCTGATCAAATTGTAAGTAGGGCACCAAAGTAAAAACCCAGTGGTGAGGGGTAGACATGTAGCTTCCTGGGCCAGTGGGGGGTGGGAGTGGGCGGGAGGGATGGGTCACAGTCCTTTGGTGGTGGGAATGGTGTTTATGTACACTCCTAGCAAAATGTAGACATATAAATCAGTAGTTAATTAATATGAGAGGGGGAAATCAATTGTATGTCTCAAAGTTTCTCAAAAGACAAACTGAATCTTTTTAATATATAGGCTACGTATTTGATATGCAGACTCTCTCAAAAGCCTAGACCAAGTAGATTAGAAGCTTCCAATAGCACAGCTATATACAAGATACTGGGTACTGTACTGCAAACCATAACAAAGGGACTTTTCAAAGTTAACCCAATTAACAAATAATGTGATAATAATATTAACTATTGATTGTCTTTTTGAGCCCTAAGACAGCAGGAACCTCACATCTTCACTATAGAGCCCCTACTTCCCCCAGTCCTGGAACCCTTGGATAGGGCCCACTTTCCCGTATACATCTCCCAATCCAAACCAAATAATACTGCATCCGCCGATCACAACCTAACCAAAGCAACGATTGCCATCTCAACATGCTTCACCTCAGAGTGTATCCAGAGACTTCACGTGTGGAATGACAACCCTTCAGCTTCATTACTCCGGTGAGACCTTTCCTTTAATAGTACACTCTAATTTCATCTCAGGTAGTTCACTTTCTAACAAAGTCCCATAACCTAGATATATACCAGTTTCTGTGAGAGAGAGCTTATGTGCACACGTATCCATAAACTACTGCAAAATATATACCCGAAAGCAGGATTACACTAGAGTTTGCAGTGAGTACCTCCCTAACACTTCCTCTCCACTATTCCAAGCTTGGGATCCATGATTGCTCAACAAATTGTTTGGCTTCATATGTTAACTCTCTTTTCAATCACCAGGTTCCAGATGCCACAAGGATGCTGGCTAGGCTCCCCTGGATTGAAGACCCCACCAATGTGTCCTGGAGCTCAGCTTCCCCAGAGACACACCCTACTAGGGAAAGAGAGAGGCAGACTGGGGGTATGGACCGACCAGTCAACGCCCATGTTCAGCGGGGAAGCAATTACAGAAGCCAGACCTTCTACCTTCTGCAACCCTCAACGACCCTGGGTCCATGCTCCCAGAGGGATAGAGAATGGGAAAGCTACCATGGGAGGGGGTGGGTTATGGGGATTGGGTGGTGGGAATTGTGTGGAGTTGTACCCCTCCTACCTTATGCTTTTGTTCACTAATCCTTTCTTAAATAAAAAATTTAAAAATAAAAAAAAAATAGTGACACCGTTTTCAGCCCATCTTGAATGGTCCTTGAAAAATTGATGTTAAGTGAAATAAGTCAGAAACAGAACGATGAATATGGGAGGATCTCACTCTCAGGCAAAAGTTGAAAAACAAGATTAGAAGAGAAAACACAAGTAGAACATGAACTGGAGTTGGTGTATTACACCAAAGTAAAAGATTCTGGGTAGGTGGGTGTCAGGGGAGAATACAGGTCCAAAAAGGATGACAGAGGACCTAGTGGGGGTTGTATTGTTATATGGAAAACTGGGAAATGTTATGAATGTACTAACTATTGTATTTACTGTCAAATGTAAAATATTAATTCCCCAATAAAGAAATTTAATAAATAAATAAATATATAAAGTCAGTCCCTTTGCTAAACCTTCATGTGTCCTCTGTTCATGTGTCCTCAACTCAGCTCCACGCTTTTGGTTCCAATTGCAATTCCTTCTCCAGCAACTCTTTCTTATTGCTCTGAACTATGATTTTAAATGCCAACATTTTCCAGATTCTATTTGTCAGACAGAGGAAATCTTGTTTCTTCTTTACTAATAATTTCTATGTTTTGGTGAGTTCTAGTTATAAACTGTTGAACCTTCAAGTGATTACCATCACCCTTCGTAGTTGATTAGGGAGAGCAAACACAGGTGCTGCTACTCCCTGCTTTTTTTTTTTTTTTGTAAGTGGTATTTTTCTTGAAGTTTAAAAGCTAGCTAATGCATTCTAGCCATGTTTGTTTATTCTTATGTTAGTTTTCCTTGCCAATGTGTTTGAATATCCAAATACATCTCTGATGTCAATGGCCTAGATTGTACCACTTATTTCTTAATTTTTTATGATTTTTAGTCTAATATTTGTCTTCACTTCATTCTGAATTATTTTTGTGCATGGTATTAAGTGATATCTTAGTTTTTTGTTATTTTAACTCTGTGCATTTGTTCATAGGGCTTTTTCTCCCTATTGTGAGATGCTTTGTCATAGATACATACATATATATGTGGATTTATTTCCCGTTTCTCTATTCTATTACATTGAGTTGAGTTTGTTTTATTTCAATTATATGTGGAATATAGATAATGACATTATTTTAAAAATTAAATTATTTTTAAAAATCAATAGCCAGTCAGTTTCACAGACTTTGAAAAACAGTGGTTATCAGAGGGAATAGGGGTAGTGAGATAAATAGGTGAAGGGACATAAGAATTTGGGTGCTAAGTGGGGTGAGTTGTTCACACACATACATAAATATGTAGGTATTAAATTGTAAATTACTCCTATAATGTTTAAAACAATTCTGAATCAATAAAATGTCATCTGTCAAAGATTTTACATATGTGTATAAATATGTATACAATTGTCATTTATATACTTAAAGTACTAAAACACACAGAATTACAATTTTATTATTTTTGATTTTTACTTTTTTAAATTTTTATTTATAAAAAGGAAACATTGACTAAACCATAGGGTAAGGGGGGGACTAAAACACACAGAATTACAATTTTATTATTTTTGATTTTTACTTTTTTAAATTTTTATTTATAAAAAGGAAACATTGACTAAACCATAGGGTAAGGGGGGGTACAGCTCCACACAATTCCCACCACCAGAACTCTGTATCCCATCCCATCCCAATAGCTTTCCTATTCTTTAACCTTCTGGGAGTATGGATCCAAGGTCATTGTGGGATGCAGAAGGTAAAAGGAAATATTGACAAAACTATAGGATAAGAGGGGTACAACTCCACACAATTCCCACCACCAGAACTCCATATTCCATCCCCCCCCCCCGATAGTTTTCCTATTCTTTATCCCTCTGGGAGTATGGCAATTTTAAACCATTGTACAGAGTAGTTATTATCATCCATATCTACAAATGAAGAAACTGAAGAAGTGCAGTATCATAATAGGAATTACTGATGAGCCACAAAAGTGGGTTTCAACCTTCAAACTGCTATACACAGAACTGTTCTCCAAACATAATAAATACATTGTTTTGTTTTTATAAATAAAAATTTTCAAAAAATGAAAAAGAAACAAAAAAGGAAAGTCCTGAGGTAGATAGCATACTGTTTATGCAAGAGATTCTCCTGCCTGAGTCTCCAAATTCCCAGGTTCAGTCCCCATCATAAGCCAGAGCTGAGCAGTGGTCTGGTAAATATATATATATATTTACCATATATATATAAATATATATATATATATGGAAAAGAAAGACAGATATCTGTAGAACTGTTTCACATCTCCTGAAGTGGACTTCCTACAGGCAGGGAGCAGGGACTCAAAGCTAGGTCCTTCTGCTTGGTAATATGTGCATATGTCACACATTAAACAAGAGAATTAAGAACCAAAATATATAAAGAGCTCATCAGATTCAACAACAAAAAAACAAATGACCCCATCAAAAAATGAGGAG
Source organism: Erinaceus europaeus (assembly GCF_950295315.1). Taxonomy (NCBI): domain Eukaryota; kingdom Metazoa; phylum Chordata; class Mammalia; order Eulipotyphla; family Erinaceidae; genus Erinaceus; species Erinaceus europaeus. Next base: position 125,440,110 of record NC_080165.1, read on the forward strand.
AAGATATGAATAGAATATTCACCAAAGAAGAGATCCAAAAGGCCAACAAACATGAAAAATGCACCATCATTGATTGTCAGAGCATTTCAAATGAAGACAACAGTGAGATACCACTTCACTCCTGTGAGAATGTCATACATCAGAAATGATAGCAACAACAAATTCTAGAGGAGAGATTGTGGGGAGACAAAGGAACCCTCCTACACTGCTGGTGGGAATGTAAATTAGTCCACACCTGTGAAGAAAGAGCAGTCTGGAGAACTCTCACAAGGCTAGAAATAGACCCACCCTGTGATCCTGGAATTCATCTGCTGTGGATATATCTACAGGAATCAAATACATATATCAAAAAAAAAAAAATGTGTGTATGCTCATGTTCATAGCACCACAGTTCGTAACAGCCAAAACCTGGAAGCAACCCAGGTGTCCAACAACAGATGAGTGACTGAGAGAATGTGATATATCTACACAACAGAATACTACTCAGCTATTGAAAAATAGTGAATTTACCTTCTTCACTTCATCTTTGATGGAACTTGAAGGACTTAGGTTACATGAAATAAGCCAGAAAGAGGATGACTATGGGATGATTTCACTCATAGACAGAAGCTGAAAAATAGGAACAGAAGGGAAAACAAACCAGAATTTGGACTGTGTTTGGTGTACAAAGTAAAGGGATCTAGGGGCTGGTGATCAGGTCCTGGAACATGATAGCAGAGGAGGACATAAGTGAGGGATTAGTTATGCAGAAAACTGAGAAATGTTACACATGTACCAACTACTACATTATGCTGTGGACTATAAACCATTAATCCCCCCCATAAAGAAAATGAAAAAAAAATGTTAAAATTTAAAAAGAAATCACAAGTATCAAACATGTGATTCCCAAACCTGAAAGTCCCTAGAAGCCTGAATTAGTATGTCTGAACTACAGTCACTAATTTACATCTCTAATAAATTCCCAGTTGATGTTGAACCTGTATGTGTGAAGATTACACTAGTTTCAATTGCTCTCCAGAACTACTGTGGTCTAAACACACACATACACACACACGCACACGCACACGCACACGCACACGTACACACACACACACACACACACTTTTTTCCCCAGAGCTCTGATTCATGGTGGTACTCAAAGTTGAACCTGTGACTTTAGAGCCTCAGGCATGAAAACCTTTTTGCATTATGCTATCTCCCTGGGGTTGGGGAGAATATATATGAATAAAAACCAGAGAACTATTCTAGTATATATTATGCTAGGGATTCAATTTAATCTGGCAAGTCAGGTACCCTAACTACTGTGCCAGCTCCTGGGCTTCAGACATTCTTATCTTTAATATATATGGTTATTATAATTAAGATACTAAATTGAGAACTATAAAGGTAATAAAAATGTATTTACTGGATATTATCTCTGAAACAGGTATCAAATATGATTGGATTATTGAAAAAGTCATGGCCCATTTTCTCATTAAAAAAAGAAATACATACATCATGGGGCTGGGGAGACAGCATAATGGTTATGCAAAAGACTTTCATATCTGAGGGTCTGAGGTCCCAGATTCAATCCCCAGCCCAAACATAAACCACAGCTGAGCAGTGCTCTGGTCGTTCTCTGTAGATCCCTCTCTCATTAAAATGAAATAAAATATCTATAAAAAAAAAAGAAAAAATACATCATGACTTTTCTGACAACTCAGTATGTAACCTCAAACGTCAAGTGTTTCTTCAGTCAATGCCAGAAGGATCAATACCAGATATAGAAAAGTGGGCATAGTTGATAGGGAGGGTGGGGCACATAAAAGCCTAGTGATCTTCCATCCAGTTCTTCATGCTTTAAGGTATAGCCTGGCCCAGTAGTAGAAAATTAAAGAAAGAGTAGTAATGTACCGAGAACAATCTAGATTATGGTTAATGATAGGAAACCAAAACTCAAAGTCAATTCTGAGGGATTTTTAGCAGAAAAACAAATAATGGCATGGCAAGCAGAAACTCAGGAGCAAGTCAGGATAAGCCTAAAAAGTATTTTAAACAATTAAAAAATTATAATGTGTTCAATGTATAAAACATACAATGCATTTTAGCAAAGTACTGGAGGTAGGGTTTATTTTATTTTATTTTATTTTATTTTATTTTATTTTATTTTATTTTATTAGATCACTTCTCAACTCTGGCTTATGGTAGTATAGCGGAATCACTAGTGTCTCAGGAATGGTTTGACTTGTTATCATTGGCACAGTCTTCAAGGCCTGAAAGTACAAATTATTTCAGAGAGCTATTCGGCACAGAGGTCTCATTTTATACTTCACTGCCTTGTCTGACAGTTTACCTGCAATTACCGAGAGAATTCATCATGTTCATTCAAAACATTACATTACAACTATTTAGTTGGACACAAATATTTGTATTTTTTTTTACTTGAAAAAAGTATAAATTTCTTACATTTTACAAAAAATACATTTTTTTTTGTCTCTAGGTCTTCACCACTCTAGGCTTTCTTTATTTTTGTAGTGAGAAAGAGACAGAGGTAGAGAGACAAAGGGAGAGAGAAGCCTTCCCCTAGGTAATTTGGGGAGGGCTTGAGCCAGAGCCTGTGCTATGCACATGGCAAAGTAGGTTTATTATCCAGGTGAGCTCCCTTGCAGGAGCACCAGACATATGGGTTTTTGTTTGTTTATTTGTTTGTTTTGGTTTGTTTTTTGCCAGAGCACTGCTCAGCTCTGGCATATGGTGGTGTGGGGGATTGAACCTGGGATCTGGGAGCCTCATGCATAAGAGTCAGTTTGCATTACCATTGTGCCATTATGCTATCTCCCCCATGGACATATGCTTTATATGTACACCTTCCTTCTTCAATTAACAATCTACCTGTCATTCCCACGTGGCTTTATACTATTTGTCTTCTTCATTTTTCTCTGCTAGTATTTCAAGCACAGTTGCTAGTTTTTTGGGTTTTTTTTTAATTTCTGTCTGATACACTACATTCTAAAATTACTCATAGAATTTTAACTTGGCATCATGAACTCCAGTAATGTTCCTTCCCAAACTGAAGACAACCCATAGTATCACATGTTTAAAATGCAGATTTCTGGGCCTTATCTACTCAGTCTGAATCTCTGACACCAAGTCCCTTCAAGTATTTAGTTTCAAGGAAATTCTTTTTTTTTTTATTTTTATTTTTAAATTTTTTATTTAAGAAAGGATTAGTGAACAAAAGCATAAGGTAGGAGGGGTACAACTCCACACAATTCCCACCACCCAATCCCCATAACCCACCCCCTCCCATGGTAGCTTTCCCATTCTCTATCCCTCTGGGAGCATGGACCCAGGGTCGTTGAGGGTTGTAGAAGGTAGAAGGTCTGGCTTCTGTAATTGCTTCCCCGCTGAACATGGGCGTTGACTGGTCGGTCCATACTCCCAGTCTGCCTCTCTCTTTCCCTAGTAGGGTGTGTCTCTGGGGAAGCTGAGCTCCAGGACACATTGGTGGGGTCTTCAATCCAGGGAAGCCTAGCCAGCATCCTTGTGGCATCTGGAACCTGGTGATTGAAAAGAGAGTTAACATATGAAGCCAAACAATTTGTTGAGCAATCATGGATCCCAAGCTTGGAATAGTGGAGAGGAAGTGTTAGGGAGGTACTCACTGCAAACTCTAGTGTAATCCTGCTTTCAGGTATATATTTTGCAGTAGGAAATTCTTTAGGAAAGACTGAGAACTACTGTAGTTATTATTGACAATATTAGGTTTTCCATTCTTTCTCCTTTCCAAAAAAGGCCAAAACTGTTTTAAATTTAGAAGCTGGGACTACATATATCTCCTAGCTGAATGATTCAAAGTAACTTTATAGAGACACAAAACTATTATCATTCCTAGATGTCCTAAAATTAATGTATACAAAAATAGGGAGAAAAAATTGTATATGAACTAACAGATTCTTTTCTTCGTGTTAAAGTGAAGGCAAAAATTGTCATAGACTAGGCTCTCCTAATAAAAACAAAATAGAATTACATTACTGAATACATAAAGTGAAAATGTATTCCTAATATTAATTGGAGACAACCCTATCAACACTGGTATCTAAACAGGGAAAATTTAAACATAAACTTTAGTAACACCACCCTCTCTTTTATAACTCAGAATATCTTTATTTGTTTATTTACTTTTGGTTTGGTTGGAAGCATAAGTCCATCACAGTAGCCTCTAGGCACATTTACAGCATTAAAAAAAATTAAAAGACACTCTTAATTTAAATAAATAAATAAATAAATAAATAAATAAGCCCCGAGTAGTTTTAAGGGAATACTTGTTCTGTTGTTTAAAAGGATTTCTGGTTTGTTTCAACTTGAAAGTGATTTAATAGTAGGCCCACAGAGAAAAATCTGTCTCAGTAATCAAATTATAACAAGTAAGGATTAAAAGTATTAAGAAGTTTAAGCAAACTTTTCAGCTGCCCTGTTATTTTTCCTGGTTTTAGTATATGTGTGTATGTAGAGGGGGGTAGTTATTTGATGTTGGCTGTGAGAAGAAGTACAATAAAATTATAAGAAGGAAAATCACATTACAGCAAATTTTGGGGATTCGTATGCATCTCTAGTAACAGCATTTTTCAAGCAGTTGGATTTGGCCAAACCACAGCAATTTGTTGTTGCTGTTGTTGTTGTTTTTCTTTATCCCAAAGACATTGTGTCTCAGTCTGCTACCTCCATATGAATTTTTAAAATTAACTATATTTTAATAGGTAAATTTAATTTATATTTTCTGATTTACTTGTACTTAATTTGCCAAAGTGTTTTATCTTGTGAACCACTGGATTTGGAGAAATCTTATGGTCTTTTAAGCAGAATCTTAGAAACTTCTCCCTCCTGCATCCCCCTTTCTTAGAAACAAGTAGTCATTTTAGCCGAAAGTAAATAAGGTTAGACTTCAGAGTGTTCAATTTAGGCTTGACATTTAGAAACCGCAGAACCAAATGGGTCTTAAGCATGGCAAAAACATTCCTTCCTTACTTTATTAGGTGAGAAGAAAACATCTAGGGTGAAAGCAAAAAGTGATCAAAGTAGGGATGGATAGTTTTAGTATTTTTTAAACAACAACAACAAAAAAAATACATCTAGAATTTTTTTCTAATAAATATATATATATTTTAAATAGTAGTACAAATTAATTTCTGATAGACTTTTTACTGTACATGCTGCATAGTATGTGTTACATATAGCAAACTTATGTACCCACACAGTAACGCATATATAGTTATACGTACATATCATTTTTTTTAGAGAAAGTCAAAGAGGCCACAGTACCAAGGCTTCTTTCAGTACAGTGGTTTAAACCTGGGTTTCCCATAAGACAAACTAGTGTACTATCCAACTGAACTATTTTTCTGGCCCTCGTAGAATTTATAATTTCTGTAAATGAGGAATTAATTTTGCCATTCCATTTCACAACTCGCTAATGTATGTTATGACAGGATATAACAGACTACAAGAGAGAGACAATAGTTTATGTCAGAAAACATCCTATCGAATAGATAAAAATATATATATACCTCAAATTAAATAAAAAACAAATTAAAAATAACTTAAGCACTAATGGAAATGACCATAGACATACTCTATCCATCAAAAAAGTGTTTGATTTATAGAGGAAAAAAAGGAATTTTTTTCTTTTTTTGTCATCATTTTTAGTTCTGATTAATAGTGGTCTACAAAATTATAAGGTATCTAGCTCCTTACTGCACTTACCACCAAAGTTCTGTGCCCCCATAATTCCAACAATACCCACCACCATTTTCATAAAGTCTTAGAGATAGTTTCTTTACTTCTGGGCCTTTTGTTTTCTTTTTCTTTTCTTTTCTTTTTTTTTTTTTTTACTTTGTATAAGATCATGTGTTTCAGTTCTTCAACATATGTGCTAAACAGTCCAATAGTTGTCTTTTAGCTCCCATTTCACTAGGCATGATCACTCTATTTCCATCCATTTTGTCTCAAAAGACACAATATCATCTTTTTGATTGCATAATGATATTCCATAGAGTACATATACTTTTTTTTTAAATTACAAGTAGTATTCCATGGAGGGGCCAAGTAATTGCACTACCACGTTAGTGCCTATGTTACCATGTGTAGAACGCCATGTGGTTCAAGTTCATATTCCTGATCTTCAGGGGGGAATGTCACTAGCAGTGAAGCAGATCTGCAGGAGTCTGTCTTTCTGTCTCCCTCTGTACCTCCTCCTCCCTTCTCAATTACTCTCTAGCCTATCTAATAAGAAAAAAAAAGGGGGGGGGGAAATGTTGCTGAGAGCAGTGTATTTGTAATGTTTTACAGAGCACCAGTGATAACCCTAGTGGAAAAAAAAAAAGAAAGAAAAATGTCATGGGACATATATTCAATATGATACTCTTCTGAAATTTAAAAAGATAGCATTGTATGCTTCCAGACAGAATGGATGGTGTTGGAGGTGATTATGCTTGGAGAAGTAAGGCAGGAGGTGAAAGAAGTATCAGATGCTTTCACTCATATGTAAAATACAGATAATTCAAGCACATGAACTTCAGAGGGAAAAAAAGTGTTGCTGAAAACTATCCCTTAGACTTTGCAAGAATTATAGTTGTTATGAGGGGTGGAGATGGGAGAGGACAGAAAATGGTGGTGGGTGCAGTGTATTACTAGCAATATATCTTTGTGATAATATAATCTTGTAAAACACTACTAAATCACTAAATTTTAATAAGGAATGCATTAAATAGACAAGCAGAACTTGTTAAAAACTAAATTAAAGAATAGGGATGTATGGTGAGAGGGAATTGCTTGAATATAATTATGAATGTTTGGATATGATTTAGAACACAATAAAGAAAAAAAAATGTTAAAGGTGCCAAAGATACACCAAGATGTTAACTATAAAATTCTGAAATGGTCTGGACTGTTAAGAGGTGAAAAGAGCGTGGTTAGAAATATTTGGCTACGGGGTGGGGGTATAGCATAATGGTTATGCAAAAAGACTTTCATGCCTTAGGCTCTCAAGTCCCAGGTTCAATCCCCCCACATCACCATAAGCCAAAGCTGAGCAGTACTGTGGTAAAAAAGAAAAAGAAAGAAAGAAAGGAGTATTTGGCTACAATGAAGAAAAACAAATATAATTAAAACATTCCACTGGTGATAAACATGCTATTTTACTATTTTCAGGAGAGCCAATCAATCTGGCACAGATATTGTTTTTGTACTAGTTCCTCAGAATGATGGCAACTGGTTAATGGACTAAATATTTTTAACTAACACAATAAAAATATTTTTATTTTAAATTTATTTATTCATTTATTGGATGGAAACAGAGAGAAACTGAGAGGCAAGGGGAGATAGAGATGGAAAGAGAGTCCTACAGTACTGCTTCACTACTCATGAAGCCTTCCCCTCCAGGTGGGGACAAGGAGCTTGAACCTATATCCTTGTGCATGGTAACATACCTCCTCAATCTAATTGTCATTGTCTGCCCCCCCCCAAAAAAAAAATTCAACTAAGTAAGAGCAGAAAATGGCAAAATTCAAAAGCTTATTGATCTACCATAGAGCCAGTGCTCCAGATCTGAAGATGGGTAGGTCAGAGAGGCATTGGCAGTTTTCAGTCTTCCTTTTTGTTCCAAGATTACTGGGTTATTATCACAAACAATGACCAACCCCTTTCAAGTTTTCTCAGAGAGATCTGGCAAACAAAACTCAAATATCCATAAAGTACTTCCATCATCCCCCAACTTAGAGGTGAGAATGTCTTGCAGACATCTGTCACAGCAAGATGGGAAATTAATTGTACCAATGTGCTAACAACTATACTATAAACTATCAACCTCCCAATAAAAAACTAAGTAGAGGATAAATGTAAAAACAAAAGTTACAAAAAGAAGGAGGAGAAGAAGTTTGATATCTTACTTTTTAACAATGGTTTAACAGAAAGAACTTGAAAGAACTTAGCAGCTACATTGGACAATATACCAAAATAAATATCTATTGTGTTAAGCTTTAAATGTAAAAATAGAAGTGTTTAGTATAAGAAATCATAGATAAATATGATTCTGATTTGTGGTGTACTTAAATTTTAGAATCAAAGAAATAAATCCCAAATAAATTTTCAGTTTAAAATAAAATACTTCCCCCCTTACAATGAATTGCAGGACCTGCTTGTTTATACCAAATGGGTTTATTCTTCCATCAATTAAAAAATAAACAGTTTTAGCATAAGGCATGTCTTTCATAATACTCTAATACTCTAAAGCAACAAAATTCATCTTCTGCAGAATCTACAATTTAACACGAAACAAAAAATCTGTATTGCAGTCTCAGAAAATACTCCAATGGCATTGTTCTCCAGCATATATATATGTGTGTGTGTGTGTGTGTGTGTGTGTGTGTGTGTGTGTGTGTGTGTGTGTGTGTTAATTTTGAGATTCTTCATAGGAAAATAAATCATGCTATCTAGTATCATTATAATTTTGTAATTTTTTCTTCTTCTAAAACTAACAAAAGCCACATACTGTTGCAAGTCATGTGTACTAACTAATGTACTCTCTTTTCATAGCTATGTAAGCCACTGCAAGCATAGTAAGCAGTGCAGTTCTAACAGATTTTTTGTCTCTAATACATTGAAGAAATAGGTAAAATACAATTACATTAACTGATAATTATATTAGATTTTGTTATATCAGTGTGCAAATTATCGTTTTCAGTCTATCTTTATTCCCTAAATTAACATTAACTAATTTTTTTCTTTTGGATATGAAAATATCTATTTAAAAGGTATGATCTTGGAATACATCTATTGAAAAAAAGTATATTTTGGCACATGAAGATAAGATTCCTTTAATTTGCAATGTAGGACAAGAATTGCTGTTTTATAGCAGGTTTTTTTTTTCTACTTTTCTTCTTGTCTTCATTTTTATTTTTAGTTCCTATGATGTTTTGTTTCCAGATGTAGGAATGTAACTGAACAGAGGCTGCTGCTAATTATTGAACAAATACCCACATGAAATCCAGATGTTTATGTTTGATGAGTTTTTCTATCAGCATATAGATTTCTGTGTTGTGTGGCTATTGCTGATATCAGATAAGACTCTTCCTACATTTTACATTTGAAAATTTTATTTAGTTTCCAATCAATTATCTTCCACTCCACTCATATAAATTTTACATGCAAATGAAACAGCTTCATTTATGTTTTGCTTATTTTTTTATTTTTCTAAGGCTAATCTGATTGAAGTTTCCATAGGAGAGCTCCCAATGAAACTACTATTTTTGTTTGCTTGTTGTCTTTTGAAAATTACATAATGAAGTGTTAAAAGTAAATTCATAAGACAATATCTGAGATTTAAAAATTTCTGGATGTTATTATCATTTATTTTCTTAATGAATAAGTAGGGTAAAAGAGCACAACAAAACCCTCAGGTAATTATATGGGTTTAGGAATTCTTCCTGCTTCAAGGGAAAAGAAAGTCAACCTAACATGGTTTACAAATGGATCATTTGTACATGATTGTAAAATGTAAAAAATTACCATCTAAAAATGTTTTCATATTTTAATTCAAAATCTGTTTACTGAGTTTATACTTCTAAGCAATACAACTATTCGCACAGAGGAAATTATCAAAATGTTTTCCAGTGTCAACTTCCTATAATAAACTGACGTTGTATTGTTTTCTATCCTCTAGAAATTTAGCATTACAGGGGCCAGGCAGTGGCACACCTAGTTAAGTACTTATATTACTGTCCATAAGGACCCAGTTTCAAGTCCCTGGTCCCCACTTGCAGGAGAAAAGTTTCAGGAGTGGTGAAGCAGCTCTGCAAATGACTTCCTTTATCTCTACATTTCTATCTCCCCCATCCTCTCAATTTTTCTGTCTCTATTCAATAATAAATAAATAAAAAGATAAAAAGGGAAAAAAGAAATTTAACATTACAAAATGAACATGCAACACCAGAAAGCTTATATTTCAGTCTATAATTCTCATATATAAAATGAGATAAGAGCAAAATTAAAACTGACTTTTTTAAAAAGGCCAATAAGCTTAGATTGTTATGGCAACTTCTATAAAATTCATCTTTTAAATTATTAGAAACACTAAAAGGTGATTTGTTTTTATTTTATTTTAATGAGAGACACAGAGAAAGATACAGACAAGAGAGAAAGAATGAGAGAGAGACCAGAGCACTGCTCACCTCTGATTTATGGCGCTGCTGGGGACTGAGCCTGGAAGCTCAGAGCCCTTAGGCATGAAAGTCTTTTGAAGAACCATTCTTCTATCTACCCAGCCCTAAAAAGTGACCTTTTAAAGTCTTAATTACTCTATAACAATGTTTCCATTTCAAACTACAAGAGCATTCAGAGATTATTCCTTGTCTATTTTTTATTATTATTTATAAAAAGGAAACACAAAACCATAGGACAAGAGGGGTACAACTCCACACAATTCCTACAACCAGAACTCTGTATCCCATCCCCTCCCTTGACAGCTTTCCTATTCTTTATCCCTCTGGGAGTATGCACCCAGGGTCATTGTGGGATGCAGAAGATAAGAGGTCTGACTTCTTTAAGTGCTTCTAGTTCTTTCTCTCTCTCTTTCTATCTCTACCTCTCTTTCTATCCCTTTCTCTGTATCTCTGAGTGTCTTTCAAAAAAAAATCTTCTAACAAATCTAGCTTGATTTTTCTTCTAGGCAATTTTAAACATACTTGCTTATGAAGCTTGGCTAACAGAAAATGACTCAACAATCATATAGAGGAAAAATTATCATTAAAATGAAAATCACTATCTACAGATATCCATGCAGTGTGTTTAATAAAAAAGAAAGAAAGAAATCAAATATTTAAAGGAAAACATTGGAATAAACCTTTTTGATGCAAGCTTTAAAAACATCTTCAATGACTAAATCCAATCACAATGAAAACAAGTATGCTGCTTTACTATGGGTATTGCCCAGTTTTAAACCCAGCCTCCACTGCCAGATGTTTCAGTGCTGTGGGGTCTTTCTGTCTCTCATACACATACAAAAGAAAAAAAAATCTTTGGGTCATTTTTACTGGGACTTCACTGTTCCAGATATCACTTTCTGACCTTGTGTCTTCAATTCCACCAATAGGTTAGATCATAAACAACCAAGTACTTAGAGGAAAGCATTAGTAGAACTCTTTTATATTTTTTTTCTTTTTTAACTAGAGAGCATTTCTCAGATCTGGCTTATAGTAGTGCAGAGTGTTGAACCTAGGACCTGGGAGCCTCAGGCATGACAGTCTGTTTGCATAACCTTTATGCTATCTCCCCCGTTCTTTCTAAATTTTAAAGATGGGAGTTTACTCATTATTTTTCTATATGTAGATAAAGAAGTTGGAATGGTTTAGGATGAAGAAAATATTTTATATAACTACTTTCTTAACATGAAAATATAGTATGACAACAATGTTAACCACTATTTCTATATCATATTATCAAAGAGATTTAAAACATTAACAAAAATACTTGTAGAGCAGATCTACCTGTAGCTGTTGTGCAATGTGACACTTAGTGGGGAGACATTGAAACAGACTTTGAAGAAAGGGATTGTAATCAGGAAGGATAGAAAAGATAACAATTCACCTTGAGTGACTTTACCTTATCTTTGCTAAATCTGGGTATTTGACCAGTGACATATGAGATTACACAAAGCACTTGAATTTTATAACTAATACTAAGCAAATATATGGACATTCTTGGTTGAACTATAGTATGCAATTTCTGATTCTACTACACTGTAATTCTAACACATCATTTGTACTAAGCTATATCAATATTTTAGAGGAAGATGAGAAGCTCTATATTCAATAATTTAATGTCAGTCTAATCACTTTAACCAAGGCAGTTTTATATAAATTAGGTAAAAAATACATTGAATTTCTAACTTGGTTTAATATACACAGTAAATCCTTGTGAGTTTTCATTTATAAAGGTAAGCATAATTGCACATGTCTAGCCAGACATAATTAAATCTGAAAAGTCAGTATTTTTGTTAGTATTCAGAAGAACTGTAATTGCACATTTTTATTGTTAAATGTTACATTCCCTATAAAATGCCACAAAACACATTTCACTTTTACAAGGAAATTGACTAAATTCAAATTGATCTACTGGGTTATTAGAAAGAAATTGTTTCCTTGGAGAATCGAAAGTGATACAGCTTTCATCATTTAACTGCTGATCTCTTGGTTCCTATGTATTCCAGATTAAGGATTAGGCCTTCTAACTTTTGGCAAGCCTTGTATTGGTATCAAACGAACTCCCTTCCACAAGAAATGTTGGATAGCACTACCATAACTGAGTTGTGCTAAAATCCAAATGCCACTTTCCTGGAACACATGGGAGCATGTAATCAGCAGACTGCTAGAACTGCATACCAGCACTATGCGATGCCCCTATAAGTGCTTGCCTATCTTGGGAGAAAAATCTATTAAAATTTTTTCTAAAGAGTTTGGAGAGAAAATAGTTTATTTCTAGATATTTTATTGATTTGTTGCTATAGTAAAAGGGATTAATTTCTAGATTTCATCTTCTTCTAGCTTAGTGTTTGCATAGAGGAATGCCACTGATTTTTGTGTGTTAATTTTGTAGCCTAACAACTTACTGTATTGCCTGATGATTTCCAAAAACTTTTGCTGGATTCCTTATGTTTTCCTATGTATACTGTCATGTCATCTGCAAATAGGGAGAGTTGGACTTTTTCACTTCCAATCTGTATCCTTTTAATTCCTTGCTCCTGCCTGATTGCTATGGCAAGAACTTCCAACACTATGTTTCATAGTAAGGGTGACAGTGGGCAGCCCTGTCTAGTACCTGATCAGAGGGAAAATGCTTCCAGTTTTTCACCATTGGGTATGATGTTGGCTGTATGTTTGCTATATACAGACTCCACTATCTTCAGGAATTTTCCATCTATTCCCATTTTTTGTAGTGTTTTTATCATAAAGAGATTTTGTATTTTGCCAAAGGCTTTCTCTGCATCTATTGATATGACCATGTGTTTTTTGGTCTTGCTTTTATTGATGTGGTGGATCACGCTGATTGATTTATGTATATTAAACCAACCTTGCATGCCTGGGATAAACCCCACTTGGTCATGATGAAAAATCTTTTTAATATATTGCTGTATCTGGTTGGATAGAATTTTGTTCAGTATTTTAGTATCTATGTTAATCAGAGATATTGGTCTATAGTTTTCTTTTTTTTATTGTGTCCCTGTCTGCTTTTGGTATCAAAGTGATGTTGGCTTCATAGAAGCTGGAAGGGATTATTCCAGTGTCTTCAATCTTCTGGAAGACTTTAAAAGTAGAGGCATTAACTCTTCCTTGAAGGTTTGTACAATTCACTTGTAAACCATCTGGTCCAGAACTTTTATTCTTGGGAAGTTTTTTGATAACTGTTTCAATTTCATTAGCTGTGATGGGCTTGCTCATATTATCTAGTTCCTTTTTATTTAATTTTGGAAATTCATAGGTATCTAGGAAATCATCCATATATTTATTCATAGAATCCTCGCATGATATGTTGAATTTCTGCAGTATCTGCTGTGATATATCTTCTTTTATTTATGATATGATTTATTTGGGTCTTCTCCCTTTTTTGTTTTGTGATTCTGGCTAAATGTTTGTCGATTTTTTTCACTCTTTCAAAGAACTAACATTTACTTTCGTTGATCTTTTGTATGATTTTCTTATTTTCAATGTTGTTTATTTCTGCCCTAAACTTAGTTATTTGTGTCCTTCTGGTTGTTTTAGGGTTCCTTTGTTCTTCTTCTTCTAGGTCTTTAAGATGAACAGTGAGATTGTTTATTTGTGCTTTTTCTTATTTCCTAATGTGTGCTTGTATGGCTATGAACGTCGCTCTCAGTTCTGCCTTAGCTGTGTCCCAAATATTCAAATATTTTGATAGCTTGTGTCTTCATTTTCATTGAACTCTCCAAACATTTTGATTTCTCCCTTTATTTCCTCTTTGACCCAGTAGTTGTTAAGTAGTGTACTGTTAAGCTTCCACATTTTGGGACTATTACTAATATTTTGTTGATTGTTAAGTGTTAGCTTAATTCCACTGTGGTCTGAGAAGATGCTTGAGATGATTTCAATGCTTTTGAATTTGCTGATGCTGTCTTTGTGGCCTAACATATGTTCTATCATTGATAATGACCCATGTGGACTTGAGTAGAATGTGGGTGAATAGAACTGAGTAGAATTGGGGTGAATAACTCTGAAAATGTCTAGTAGTTCTAGTTTATCTATCTCATCATTTAGCTACCTCATGTCTTTACTGATTTTCTGCCTGAATGATCTGTTAAGTTGAGAGATGGAGTGTTGAAGTCCCCTACTATTATTGTGTTGCTATTAATATATTGCTGTAGCTCTTTCAGTACATTTTTGATGTATTTAGATGGCTTCTCATTGGTCCTCTTGATTGACTGATCCTCTGAGCATTAAGTAGTGTCCATCCCTATCTTTTTAATTTTATTTATTTTAAAGTCTGTCATCTCAGATATGAGAATAGCTGTTCCTGCCCTTTTTTGTGGACCATTCACTTGTATGATATTTTTCCATCATTTCACTTTGAGTCTGTGTTTGTCTTGTTGAGTTAGGTGAGTTTGCTGAAGACAGCATATTGTTGGGTTGTGTTTTCTGATACATCTTCCTTCTCTGTGCCTTTTAATAGGTGAATTCAGTCCATTGACATTTATTTATATCAAAGATTGAAAATATGTTAAGGCCATTCTTGTAGATTATTAGAGTGCTCTGATATAAGGGATATTTATGGTGGTCTGACTGTTTATAGGAGAAGTTTTAGAACTTCTTTCAGGGAAGGCTTGGTGATAGTTGATTCTTTCAACTCTTGCTTGTCTGAGAAGGTTTTTATGCCTCCATCTAGTCTAAATGGCAGTCTAGCAGGATACAGTAGTCTTGGTTGAAAGCATTTTTCATTGAGCACTTGATAGATATCTTGCCATTTTCTTCTGGTCTGTAGTGTTTGTGTGGAGAAGTCTGCTGCTAATCTTAAGGGTTTTCCTCTGTAGGTGACTCTGTTTTTCTCTTCCAGCATCAGGATCCTTTCCCTGTCCTTATTCCTTTCCATTCTAAATATGATGTGTCTTGGTGTCTTTAAGTCTGGGTTAATTCTGTTTGAGACCATATGGGCTTCTTGAATCTTTATGTCACTGATTTTGTCTAGATTAGATAATTTCTCAGTTATTATGTCTTGATGAATGCTTTATTCCCCTCCCTCTCTTTCTTCCTCTGGTAAACCAATAATGTGTTTATTATTTCTTTTGAAGTCATCCCATACGTCTCTGTTGTTGTTTTCAGTATCTCTCAATCTCTTTTTGAGATCTCTTCTTTTTTAGTAGTCCCTAATTCATCCTCAAACTTGTTAATTCTGTCTTCAGCCTTATTTATTCTATTCTCTCTCCCCTCTACTGTTTTCTGGAGTTCATCTATTTTATTACCCTGTTCTGATACTGTTTTAGCTTGTTCAGCTAGTTGTGGTCTTAGCTCAGCTATTTCAACTTTCAGCTCTCTAATAACCTTGAGATAATAAGTGTTTTCTTCCAGATTCTAATTTGTTGTTTCTGCATTTCTTTTCTTTTTTTTTTTTTGCCCCACCCCTTGTTTATGCATTTCTGATGACAATTCTTTCAAACTCTTTACTCACTCCTGTGATTATTTCTTTAACTGGTGTTTGGATGTTGACCTCATTATTTTGTGGTTCAACCTTTGGGGGCCTTTTAGCTGGACTCTTGTTCTGGTTCATTTCTCCAATATTTCTTCTTGTTGGTTTAACCATTCTATATAGTATTTTATGGGTTCCTCTCTCAGTACTTTCCAATTTACTTATCACTCTTGCCTGGATTGACTTGTGTCTAAGTAATGTCCTTAAAGGGTTCACAGTTGTGGAAATTTATAATTGTTTCAATATTATTTTAATCCCTGAGTTGGAGCACAGTGTCTTTAAAATCCTCTTTTGTTCTTTTCCTTCCCTGTAGGCTATGGAAGGCTGAGGGCTTTTACACTATAAGTAGGCTTCTTTAGCTTAATCTCTGACTTCTGACCAAGAGATAAAGCAGAGTGAGGGAGAGATAGCACATTGGTTATGAAAAGAGACTCTCACACCCCAAGCATCAAAAGCTCCCAGCTCAATTCAGCTTCTCTACCAAGCCAGGCAGCACTGCTGGGCCCTCTGAATTTCCAAGGAAGTCCTGTTTATAGTTTGTAGGTTCTGAGGCAACTATTCACTATGTTCTCTTCAGGAGAACAACATGGAAAGGCTCCACCACACAGCCCCACCGCTAGACCACCAAGGTGTAGATCTTCTCCTGAACTTCCTGATCAGTTCTCTGTCCCCTGGTGTCAGCACAGGGTGCCCCCCTCTGCTGCTCCAGCCTCTAAGGGTAGTGGCAATGGAGATTCACAGTTGCGTTTGGTGAGTCTAATGGGAGTTCTCTCCTCCCTTCAGCAATCTTTGTTGGTGAAACAGACTGGAGGTGGTGTCTCAACTGGTAAACTGCTGGACTGCTACCAGCCACTTAATCACTCCCTAGGCTCCTCTCTGTCCACAAGCCACACATATTTGCACTTACGGGTGAC
Source organism: Erinaceus europaeus (assembly GCF_950295315.1). NCBI lineage: Eukaryota > Metazoa > Chordata > Mammalia > Eulipotyphla > Erinaceidae > Erinaceus > Erinaceus europaeus. The sequence goes on from NC_080165.1 coordinate 125,456,747, forward strand.
TTGGTGGGTTCCTAAAATCATTCTATTCCTGCCTTGTTGCAGTCCCAGATAATCTCGGGAATTTTGGTATTTTTACCATCACTGAAAGGGAAGCAAATCTGAAAAACCTCAGAGGAAGCCAGGCTTAAGAGAGAAGAGGAAAAAAAGAAAGATAAATGGAAGCAGTAATAGGTGTGGGGTGACATAAGAAGTAAGTGAATGTAAAACCATAATAAAAAAAAAGTGCAAGAAAATTTATATAATATATACTCATATATATAGATAGATTGATAGACATAAAATGAGCCTGTATCTTTGACCTTGGGAGAACTACTGAAGTTTCCAGTGGAGGAGATGGAGACACAGAACTCTGGTGGTGGAAATCGTATAGAATTATACCCGTTACAATTTTAGAGATCAATATTAAACAAATTACAAAATATCAAATTAATTAATTAATTAAAATATTTAAAAATGAAAATATTTTAAAATGTTTTAAAGTAACTAAATACAATATATTTTTTTAAATATGGAATAGCAAAGAGGATAACCTGAGAACACTATAAGACAAGACTAGGCTTACTCAAACTGCAAGAACAATTCAGGAAAATCTGATTATTTGACATTTCCAAACAGAGCAAGCAGATTGCTAGAATCTCATAAGTTACATTTAATAAGCTTGATAGTATCATTTTTGAAACACAAATTTAGAAATTGACTAAAATATCACTTTCTTTTTGCATCAGTCACTCCTTTTAAAAAAGACTTAGCTATTTTACTAATGACAGAGAGTCAAAACAACACTCTGGCACATGTGATACTGGGGATAAAACGCAGGATCCCCTAGGGAGCTGGGCAGTAGCACAGTGGGTTAAGCACAGGTGGTGCAAAGCACAAGGACAGGTGTAAGGATCCCAGTTCGAACCCCCAGCTCCTCACCAGCAGGGGAGTCATTGCACAAGCAGTGAAGCAGGTCTGCCGGTGTTTATCTTTCTCTCTCCTCTCTGTCTTCCCCTCCTCTCTCCATTTCTCTATGTCCTATCCAACAACAAAGACATCAATAATAACTACAACAATAAAACAACAAGGTCAACAAAAGGGAATAAATATTTTTTAAAATATTAAAAAAAAAAAACTCAGGACCCCATGCCTATAATTTCAGTGCTTTTAGTGAAATTCCCAGGCACAGTTTTTCCTTCCCTATTATTAAGACTCTTTCTTTGGTTCCCATAAGCTGATTTTGGCTCTAGTTTCATGTGTACTCCTTCTTAATGGTCCTTTATTTATTCACTTATTAAATTTCAAAGAATGTTATTGAAAGTATATTGATCTACAGTATAGTTGTGCACAGTTTTATGGGTACAATTTCTCATCTCCCCACTAAAGGTGTGAGCAAAATGCTCTCACTATCAACCTAGACTCTATGCCACCATTGCGAACCAGGACTTCAGTACTCTTTCCACCGCCTTCACAATCAACTTCCCAAAGAAGCCATCATATATATAAAAGAAAAACATGACAGAACACTTTATAATGTCTAATTTGGAAATGTGCTTGAAGAGGCAAGTCCAACAGCAAAATAAATAAATAAATAAATAAATAAATAAATAAATATGCCAGTGGAATGATATCAAACCAAAAAGCTATTGCATAGCAAAGTGAACCCTCACCAAAACAGACAGAATGAGAGAAGACCTTTCTCATATATCAGACGAAGGGCTAATAAATGAAATATATAAATAACTCACCAAACTCAGTAATTATTTTTTTAATTTTAAAAACTGGGACAGGTCATGAACAGAATCTTCTCCAAAGAAGAGATCTAGAGGACAATAAAAAAAAAAATGTTCAAAGCCACTGTTTATAAAAGAAATACAAATAAAAAATGGCATAAGATGTCATCATCTTTGCCTCTTCTTGGGAAGGTTCTGAAGGTTCTGAATCATGTTAAGTGAGACAAGACAGAAAAAAAAGGATGAGTACTGGGTGATCTCACCTATAAAGGCAGGTTTTCAGAAACAAGGATAGAAAGGAAAACAGGAGGTGAAATTTGAGTGTGGTATATATTACACCAAAGCAAAGAATCTAAATGTTCTTGAGATTCCTTTTTCCTAGCTGGCTATGGGAGCCTGAGCCAACCACAGTACTTTAATTTTTGGTCAGTTCTTTTGTTTTCTTTCTTTCTTTCTTTCTTTCTTTCTTTCTTTCTTTCTTTCTTTCTTTCCTTAAAAGACCGGTGAGTCCTTGTGTGAGCAGTTCAATGTCCTGTTTCTTCTGAGATTACAGGTTAAATGTCCAGAAACTCCCTACATTCCTTCCTCTGACTATGTGCTGTACTGTGTAGTTATCTAGATAGAGCCAGAACCCCCTAAAAATCATTTATTAAATGCTGAAAATTCTCTCCTTTTCATCCACTGACCACATTTGTCTATGACTTAGTGAGTCTCTGAAGAAAGTCCTGTTACAATTTGGTTTTCAATGATTTTTTATTGTTTTAATTACTTGATCAGGAAAGCAACATGCAGCAGCTTCTACTCCATGGCCATTCATCTTTCACATTGTACCTTACTAGCCAGGGCCTTTGTCTTCAACAAAAGTTGAATATTTTTGAGAGACAGTTTTGGTAACCAAAACTTCACATAGATAAGACTGAGAAAGAACTAAGCAAGATACAATGTATACTGGGTAGCTGTCTCACTTTACATCTTACAGAGAATAATACTTATAATCAAGATCAAACCATGGCTTTACATTTATTTGATGACCTCTATAGTAGAGACAGCATTATCTAGTAGGCAATTCTTTTATTGTGTGTGAAGGAAACACTGCTATGCTCTTTGGAGAATTAACAATATTATCTTAACCAAAATATCTTGTAGTACTTAATAATGACTTTGATATAATATCCAGCTGAAAAATCTGTTGATTACTGCTCTTAAGTTGGGCAGAAAGTTGTTATATCAGTAAATTGAAGCTCAACTTAGGGAAAAGGGTCAGTTTGACTCTTGGATCTCATCAGAAAAGACAAATAGAAAAAAGTAAAGGGAAATGAAGAACATTTAACTATAGAAGGAAAAACTGTGTCTCAGAGTTCAGAAATTTCACTTCCAAGAATGATTTGGATTGTTCTCCTCTGCCCCAAGATATTCTTTTTTATCAAGGGCCAAGTGGTGGCTCACCCAGTTTAATACACATGTTACTATTCCTTTTTTATCTTCTAAGGCAAGGGTGAGTAACATCCAGACCACAGACCATATATGGCCCCAGAAATCATTTGATTTAGCCCTGCCAAAGCAACAAAAGGCAAAACTAAAATTCAATAAATCTAGAAGCACTTTTCAGAGCAACATTAAGTGCTAATTTTTAAGCTGATAATTCTGTACAGCCCACAAAGAATGCTATAAATATTAAATGACCCTTTGCAGAAAAAAGTTCCCTGTTATAAGGAGCACTCAAGAGCAAGGAGATTATATTATTAAAATAGCAACAGAAATGGCTGGACAGTGGCTTTTTTGGCTGAGCATACAGGTAACAGTGCATAAAGACCTGGGCTCAAGCTGCCAATCCCCACCTGCAGAGGGAAATATTTGCAAGTAGTGAAGCAGTGTTGAGGTATCCCTCTGTCCCCTCCTTCCCTTTTGAACTTCTGTCTATATCTATCCAATAAGAAATAAACATTAGCAGAACTGCACAATGTCAATAAGCTGTCAAAGTCCCTTTCCCAAACTGCTCATGAAGTTGAGTTACAATGACATAATGCACCACATTAGATATAATATTGGCCTATTGAGGGAGATCAATATAGTATCGTAAATCTCTCTGGGATCTTTAATATGCCTAAAAATAAATAAAATACATAGGATTATGTAATTTGGTCTAATAATTGGTACAGAGATCTAATCTCTAGATAACTAGAGTCCTGGAATTCTGACTTAGTAAAGGACTACTCACTCTGATTATGATCTTCCTCTTAGTATCTGCTTTTATTTTATAGAGTTTGAGTTATAAATATTGTACAGCTACAACCCACATGATTTAACAAATGATCATTCAACACAAGTTGAAGAATTATCACAAAGCAAGGAACTGAAAACTGAGTCTATTTGCATGGTTTCCATTAATCCTCCAAAATTATTTATGCCCACAGTGGTACACAAACTCACATGCCCTAGTCTTCAAACTTGTTTTTAAATTGTAGGAAAGGTACAAATTCCTATGTCTGTGAAGGTCTAAATTCAAATTAAATATGATAATCTAGTTATTTGTTATACTTGGGAATAAAATGTCTTCCTGCCTGCAGCAGGGCAGCTTCATGAGTGGTAAAGAAGTACTGTGTCTCTTTTTCCCTCTCCTTCTCTATCTCTTCTCAATCTCCTGATGCCTCTCTGTCTCTATAAAAAGAAGAAAAGGTAGAAGAAGAAGAAGAAGAAGAAGAAGAAGAAGAAGAAGAAGAAGAAGAAGAAGAAGAAGAAGAAGGAGGAGGAGGAGGAGGAGGAGGAGGAGGAGGAGGAGGAGGAGGAAGAAGGAGGAGGAGGAGAAGGAGGAGGAAGAAGAAGAAGGAGGAGGAGGAGAAGAAGAAGGAGAAGAAGGAGAAGAAGGAGAAGAAGAAGAAGAAGAAGAAGAAGAAGAAGAAGAAGAAGAAGAAGAAGAAGAAGAAGAAGAAGAAGAAGAAGAAGAAGGAGAAGAAGGAGAAGAAGGAGAAGAAGGAGAAGAAGGAGAAGAAGGAGAAGAAGGAGAAGAAGGAGAAGAAGGAGAAGAAGGAGAAGAAAGAAGAAGGAGAAGAAGGAGAAGAAGGAGGGAGCAATGGATTGCTCATGTAGGCACTGAGCCTCAACAATTCCCGGCAGGAAAAAACAAAACAAAGCAAAACTCCTTTTACTGAAATATTGCCAAATAACACAGCCCTAAAAGATAATATATCATGTTATAAAGCACTATCATTCATTGATGGAGAATGAGCCTAAATTGGGAGTGAGCATTTTTTGGTAAACATCTACCACAGGGAGATGAAAAATTGTACCCATGGAAAGCTTCATAAACAGTGAAGCAGTGATACAAGTGTCTTTCTCCCTCTGTCTCCACCTTCTCTCTTAGTTTCTCTCTGTCTCTATCCAATAAAAAATAAACAAGTAAATAAACTAATTAAAAGTTTGATTTAAAAAATTAAAAGCAAATGAAATTGTACCCCATTTGCCAACAACTGTACTATAAACCAGTAAGCCACAAGTAAAATGATAAAAGAAAGCTTAGTATCCTCCACTCTTACATTTTTGTGTCATTCGTATATAAAAGCAAATACGTAAAATATACTTTTTATGATTTTATTTTTAAAACTACATAGACCAAGTGGATATGTCTTAGCTACTGACCTGAAAATAATTCTGCAAGATTTTTATTTTAGCTTTCATGTCTGACTGGTCATTTTTGCATACTCTAAAAGAATTCAACAAAGTTTCATACTAAATATCAATATAGAGTTTTTGATCAAGTATTGTCTACTTTTTATTTCTGTCTAGGATGGAATATATGTAGAAATGTTTGTTGTGGTCAGAAGCTCAACAAAACAGATTGGAATGATAATGACTCATTCTTCTAGTATAGAAAGAGCTTATACTTACAGATATACTTTTTTGAAGATGAAAGAAATTTCTATAGCCACTAGATGTCATTGTGATGTCATTCAAAGATTGATGAAGAACCATACATCTAACAAAATTTAAAGAATCTGTGCAATTCCTGAAGAACTCATATGAAAATCTTCTATATTGAAAATAGTAACAAAAGAATTCCTTCTTTGGGGAAAGGCTAAACTTCTATCCTCTGCTGAACATAATGCTACAAATTTTGGTAAAATAATTAAGTGATTATTTGACGTTGCTCTAGTTTTATTACTTCAAGAGATACTACTTTTCATGCTAACATTTTAATACTGAAAAATCTCAGCTGCTACCAATCTTCTGACCTACCTAGCTTTTAAATGGGAAGGAGGAAACCACATATATGAGAAAGCAGCTAAATGTAAATTTTCAGGAAAAGAGGAAAGGAGAGAATGATAAAGGGGTCTGAATCTGTTTTTTTCTGTGAATTATAGTGAAGCCAAGGTAAAAATTTTTAGACTGTAGACAGAAAAAAAAAAAAAAAGGTTGCATGAGGACACAGTGAGCAGATGCTATCATGGTGGTGGCGCACCTGGTTGAGAACATATGTTACAATGCTCAAGGACCCAGTTTCAAGATCCCAGTCCCATCTGTGGGGGGCGGGAGCTTCACGAGTGATGAAGCAGTGCTGCGAGTCCCTCTCTGTGTCTTACCCTCTCTATCCCTTTATCTCAATTTCTGGCTGTCTCTCTCCAATAAATAAAGATGAGTATTAAAAAAGAAAGTGCAGGGAGTATTAAAAAAGAAAGGTGGTAGCGCAGCAGGCTAAGTACACGTGGCACCAAGCACAAGAACCAGCATAAGAATCTCGGTTCAAGTCCCCAGCTCCCCACCTGCAGGGGAGTTACTTCACAAGCAGTGAAGCAGGTGTCTATCTTTCTCTCCCCCTTTCTGTCTTCCCCTCCTCTCTCCATTTCTCTCTGTCCTGTCCAAAAATGACGACATCATCAACAACAACAACAATAATAACTATAACAATAAAACAACAAGGGCAACAAAAGGGAATAAATAAACATTTTTTTAAAGTGCTATCAGCAAGCTAAGGAAATGTGACATATATTAACAGTGATTTCCCCAGTATTTATTTATTTCTTCCTCTATCTTACTATCAAGGTATAATTTTGTTTGGAGCACACATATTAACAAATACACACATTTCTCTATATAATTGTGACCTCTCTTATAGAGATTATTATAGAAAATGACAAAAAATAAATAAGTCTGCTTAGACTTTTCTGAAACTATAATGCCTCCCTAATATAAGCACTACCACTTTTCTTCATGTTATTTATTTTCTTTTGTCTTGCCTGATCTTTGGATGTAAATTATGAAGATGTTAAGCTGCTTTTGGCAATTATGAGACAATTATAAGGATGAAAACTGACTAAGCAGAAAGATAGAATAAATTCAATAATAATAACATAGCAGAGATATTGTGCCAGTCTTGGTCTCTCAACTTATGGTTTAGTATTCTTAAAAGAAAAAACTTATTTACAGACACTATCATGATTCCATCCTGACTTCCCTGGGCAGATGACCTCTCCAATGTGTCCTGTACCTCATTTCTCCAGAGCCCTACCTCACTAGGGAAAGATATAGACAGGCTAGGAGTATAGACTGACCTGCCAATAACCATGTCCCACAGAGAAGCAATTTAAAGCCAAGAACTCCCACCTTCTGCACCCCTAAAATAATTTTGATTTATACTTCCAGTGGGGGAGAAATGATAGGAGGAAGATGACCAGAGGGCTCTGAACTCCAATTCCATCAGGAACCGGAGAGAGAAGAAAAGGGAGGGGACATTTGGCTGTAGTAATAAGTGTATATGTGACTTGAAAAGAAAGAGAGGATAGGACCATAGAAATAATAAGCCATATCTGCAACCTCAGGAGAACTGCTGCAGCTTACAATGGAGGGATTGGGGGATACAGAACTCTGGTGGTGGAAATGGTGTGGAGTTGTACCCCTGTTATCTTGTAATTTTGTGAATCAATAGTAAATCATAAACCACTAATAAAAATATGAATTAAAGATAAAAACATATTTGATTAACTTATTATACTTGTGTATCTATTTCATGTATTAAACTCTAAATCCTTTCTTTTAGAGATACGAACTTGGTAGATAAATTAACAACTTCAGTCAAGATTAGAGTTAAGTCAAGTAATTATTTCATAAAATATTTAATTTTTATTATTTTAAAAATAATTTTAGGGGTCAGGTGGTGGTGCAAATGGTTGAACACACATGTTACAATGCAAAAGGATCCTGGTTCAAAATTTTTAATAATTTTATTTCAGAACTTTACCATTGATCTATAGACTTATAAGACTTCAGATCTATAGCTTTGTACTCATATGTGTGTGTAAATCATCGAACCCACCACCACAGTTCTGTGCTCAACTCCTCTCATAACCAAAGTAGTGCTCACAAAGTCTGGGATAGTTTGGTAATTATTTCTTTTTTTTTTCAAGTTCATTTGTTTTGGTCATCTGTATTCCACATATGAGTGAAACCAAGTACTTGCTATTTTCTACCTCTTTACTTACTTCACTTACATAATCACTTCCAGTCTAGTTCTACCTATTTTATACCAAATAAAGCAATATTACCTTTTTCTAAAAGGCAAAGTAGTATTCTACTGAATATGTATCCCATAACTTCTGTAGCCAGACATGATTTGGATCATTTAGATTAGCTAAAGATAGATGTTTTTGGCTGTTGTAAAAAGTACAGGTATGAATATTTGAACATACCCTTTCAAATTTTTTTTTTCATGTCCTTTGGATATACGACTAGTGGTAGGTAGTATTGCTGCTTTGTAAGGTATTTCTACTTTTAATTTGTCTGAGGACTCTCAACATGTATAAATATTTATCAATAGACCATTATGTGAAATAGCAGAGGAGAGCATTTTTAGAATTCATAAATTCAAGAATTTAAACTTTTATAAGATAAGAGAGCAGGAACAAACTAAAAAATGTTCTTTGTTTGGTTTTGGTTTTAGATTTTTTTTTTTCTCAGTCACTTAGTATTTAGGAATAGCTTGTTTTGTTTCTGGGATTTCATCATCTAGAGTGAATCTTTCTTAGATAGACAAAAAGAGAGAAAGAAATATTCCACAACACTGAAGCTTCCTCAACTGTCGTAAGATAGGTGTCTGGGGTCAAAAGAGCAAAGTAGGCATACTAAGTAAGCTATCTGACTGCTCTCTGAGCTAGCTAAACAGAAGTTAACTTCTTTTATTAGCTCTGTTCTCTTTTCATAACTTAAGTAAATGAATATCCTAACTTCAGTTGGTCTTTAGCACAGAAGCCTTCTGAAGAGGTAAATATTTATTTCTAAATATATATCCATTTTGAGAGAGAGGGGGGCTATCATTACAGAAATGCTTGAGAAATAAATTTAGTCTTCTGTTATGGTAATGTGTCCTCATTTCAACGCAACTTTCATTTGTTGTACATTCTTACTTTGGAATGATTCATTTACATGGGACCAGTAATTGTGGTGCAATGGATAATGTGTCTGACTACAGATCAAAAGAATGAATGATTCATTTGATTATGAATACTTTCCTTCAATAGAAATAGCCCGTACTTTTCAGGGAGATCACCTAATAAAACTTTCCTTCAAAGACAATTCCTGATGAAGGTATAAGTAAACAAAATTTTCATTTCCTAAATCAATCTTCTCTCTTTTTATTGAGTACTCAGTGAATCTTTGTAGATAATTTGGTCTATTTTCTGCATTTGGTACAAAGAATTTATATTTTGCCTGCCAAAGAATTTTCTTCTTTCCTTAGATTTCAAAACGTTTCAATGCTAAAAGGAAAAAGAAATTTTTGGCAGTGATAACAAGCACCAGATATTCTCCTATAAATATCAGCATTTCTGGGTACTGGGCGGTGGTGCACCTGGTTGAGCACACACATTAGGGGATCTAGCCCCTGGTCCCCACAGGCAGGGGGAAGCTTCACAAGTGTGGTGAACCAGGGCTGCAGGTGTCTCTCTGTCTCTTACCCTCTCTATCTCCTTCTACCCTCTCTATTTCTGTCTCTAATATTAATAAATAAATTAATTAAAATATTGAAAATAAATAGATAAATAAATAAATATCAGCATTCCTATACTAAAAATTTACCCCCGGGGATAGGCGGTGGCACACCGGGTTAAGCACACATATTAAGAAGCTCAAGGATCCTGGTTCCAGCCCCTGGATCCCCAACTGTGGGGGGGGGGGTCACTTCACAAGTGGTGAAGCAGGTCTGTTGGTGTGTCATTTTTTCTCCCTCTCTAACTCCCCCCACCCCATCTCAATTTCTATTGGTCTTATCCAATAAAAATGGAAAACATGATCATCAGGAGCAGTGGATTCGGAGTGCGGGCAACAAGCCCCAGTGATAACCATGAAGGCAAAAAAAAAAAAAAATTGTCCCATTTCTTTTTTAAGATTTTATTTATAAAATGGAAACATTGACAAGACCATGGGATAAGACGGTTACAATTCCACATAATTCCCACCACCAGAACGCCATATTCCATCCCCTCCCCTCCCCTGATAGCTTTCCTATTCTTTAACCCTCTGGGAGCATGGACTCCAGTATGGACTGCAGAAGGTGAAAGGTCTGGCTTGTGTCATTGCTTCCCCATGTCCCTTCTATTTCTGATTCTGCTCATGATCTGCCTTGATATTTGCAGTCCTTTACCAAAGCACATGCTGTTAGGTTTTAATTTGCAGCTTTGATCTCCAAGTAGTCTACTAACTAAAGATTTGACATAATTGTCTTGAAGTCTTTAAAACACAGACTTGAGTCTTCTTAATATATAGGCTGTGTATTTGATATGCGGACTCTCTCAAAAGCCTAGACCAAGTAGATCAGAGGCAACCAGTGCCACAGCTATTTACAAGATACTGGGTACTATACAGCAAACCCTAACAAAAGGACTTTTCAAAGTTAACCCAATTACCAAATAATGTGATGATAACATTAACTATCCATTGTCTTTTTGAACCCTAAGACAGCAGGAACCTCACATCTCCACTAGAGAGCCTATATTTCCCCCAGTCCTGGAACCTTAGGATATGACCCACTTTCCCGTATGCCTCTCCCAATCCATATCAAATAATATTGCATCAGCCTATCTCAACCTAATCAATGCAACAATTGCCACCTCAACATGCTTCAGCTCAGACTGTGTCCAGAGACATCAGGTGTGGAATGACAACCCTTCAGCTTCATTACTCAGGTGAGACCTTTCCTTTCATAGAATTCTCTAATACCATCCCAGGTGGATCACTTTCTAACAAAATCCCAATACCTAGATATATACCAGGTTCTGTGAGAGAGAGCATATGTTCACACGTATCCATAAACATGTGCAAAATATATACCTGAAAGCAGAAGTACACTAGAGTTTGCAGAGAGTACCCCCCAACACTTCCTCTCCACTATTCCAAGCTTTGGGTCCATGATTGCTCAACAATTTGTTTGGCTTTTATGTTAACTCTCTTTTCAGCCACCAGGTTCCAGATGCCATCAGGATGCTGGCCAGGCTTCCCTGGACTGAAGACCCCACCAATGTGGCCTGGAGCTCAGCTTCCCCAGAAACACACCCTACTAGGGAAAGAGAGAGGCAGACTGAGAGTATGGACCGACCAGTCGACATCCATGTTCAGCGGGAAGCAATTACAGAAGCCAGATCTTCCACCTTCTGCAACCCACACCGACCCTGGGTCCATGCTCCCAGAGGGATAGAGAATGGGAAAGCTATCAGGGGAGGGGATGGGATAAGGAGATTGGGTGGTGGGAATTGTGTGGAGTTGTACCCCTCCTACACTATGGTTTTGTTAATTTATCCTTTCTTAAATAAAAAATAAATTTAAAAAAAAAGATTTGACATAATTACTTTTAGAGCAATACATAGTGATGGAGCTGCCATCACCTTATCTGAAGTTTATTTGGAATTGAATTAAGCATTTTTTATTATCTTTATTTGTTTGTTGGATAAAGACAGTCAGAAATTGAGAGGGAAAGGGGAGATACAAGAGAGAGACAGGCAAGACACCTGCAGACCTCAGAAAGCTTTTCCCCTAAAGGTGGGGGTTGAGGTCTTGAACCTGGGTCCTTGGACATTGTAACATGTGAGCTCAACCAGGTGCTCCACCACCTGGCTCCCAGAACTGAATTTTTTTAATCATAGGCATAATTTCCTAGAAACACTGATTTTAAATATATTTCAACATGCCTCCTTTTCAACACTTAAATATAAGGACTTTGGTTTTTATTTGCAAACTAGTAGATATAAACTAACATTCATAAAATTTCATAATGGATTGATTAGACTGTATCTCAAACAACACTTTCAAATTATAATAAGTAATCACTTAGGCTTCCATACTCATTCTCATAGCTTAGAAACTTTCTGGCAGATCATTTGACAATTTTTACATTCCAAAAGCTTTCAAGTCAACTAGAGAGATTTTTCACTGCATAGGTAAATGTAATTAATTGAGTTGTTTGAGAGAAGAAAGCAAAATAATTTCAAATCCAGACAGTAAGCTCTAACAGGTAAGACTTGAGAAAGTTCAGAGGTAGTTATACAGTTGTCTGCATGCATTAAACAAAAGGTAATAATGTTTTATCTCTGGGAGAGAAAAACAGCAACAAGAAAGGCATATTTAACAAAAAAATTCCATTATATATGAAAAGTACATATTAACTACAAAATGATAAGAAATTAGAATCAAAGGGAACTGGGAGGTGGTTCCGAGGTACAGTGCATGTCTTGCATGCATGTTAATTGTGGGCACTGAATAAAATTTCAAAGTAATACTATGGTTTCTCTTTCCCATTTTTGTTTTTTTTAAAAAAGGCTAGTTAGAAAAGTTAAAGATAAATAATTTAAAATTTTAGAATTTTTCTAATAAAACCAAGAGAGCATAATAAATGCATATTAGAAGTTCTTTTTTTCATGTACAAACTATTGTATTTACTGTTGAATGTAAAACATTAATTCCCCAGTAAAGAATTTTTTAAAAAGTTATTTTTTTAAACTGATCTATTTAAAAAATTAAAGATATTTTATTTCATTTTAAAAAGAGAGAGAGAGAGCGATACAGAGAGAATGACCAGAGCACTGCTCAGCTCTGGTTTATATCTGGGCTGGAGAATGAACCTGGGACCTCAGAGCCTCAGGCATGAAAGTCTTTTGCATAAACATTATGCTATCTCCCCAGCCCCCATATTAGAAGTTCTTGGGAATGATAATATTCAAACATGATGGCTCTAACATATTTTGATATTACTATAGATCTATAGCTCATTTGAATTACTTTTAGAGAGTTTTTTTTTTTAATATTTATTTTATTTATTTATTTCCTTTGTTGCCCTTGTTGTTTTATTGTTGTGGTTATTATTGTTGTTGTCGTTGTTGGATAGGACAGAGAGAAATGGAGAGAGGAGGGGAAGACAGAGAGGAGGAGAGAAAGATAGACACCTGCAGACCTGCTTCACTACCTGTGAAGCAACGCCCCTGCAGGTGGGGAGCCGGGGCTCGAACCGGGATCCTTATGCCGGTCCTTGTGCTTTGCGCCACCTGCGCTTAACCCTCTGCTCTACAGCCCGACTCCCACTTTTAGAGAGTTTTTTAATACTTTAAAAACATTTTTGAAGACCAATAGTAACTACAAATACATGAGCTATTGTTACTAAGAAACAAGAAAACAGTTATATACACAAAAGCCTAATTTGTAGATTTTACACTACAATTTCTCCGATCTATTTACTTATAAAATCTATCATCTTTGGTCAGGTAAGAATACTTTTGCACAAAAATTTTGTTATTATACGAAAATATTATAAATACAGCTATACCTCCTTTTTATCTTGTGTTTAGGTATAATAATCATGGAAAACTCTTTTAAAAAAAAATTACAAAATTTTGCAGACTCAGCACATTTTTATTTTAGAACTAAAACCATAGCCAAGAACTCATTTTTAAACTCTTTTAAAAATCATTTCACTGTGGGAAATAATGATTTACAAGATATTTGTTGTCACAAGAGTACAGTTTCTTATGTCTCCATGATAAATATCTGTGCACCACACCCCAAATTTTAACCATAGAACTTGTACTTAAACATAGTGTTTGGAGTTGAACACCAAGAAGCAAAATTCCTCTTCTGAAATATGATTTATTAGCATTACTGGCTTAGCTCAGAAGAAGATGAATAACCTGCTCTGAATAGTTATTTAATAGTTTACTTGAACTGCATAATTACCCAATGTAAAAGCACATATGTTTAGAGGGATACAGTCTCGACAACCACACAGTCTTTACCAGACTGTTAACTACTGAAATACCTGCAAGTATTTAATATCACTGTTATTGGACAAAAATAGAATCTCTTATTTATCTGCACAATATTGAGTATAACTCAGCTAAGAAAATTTTGAAACATAAAACATTTTATTTAAGATTTGTATGCAGTGGATATAAGTTATTTTATTTTCTTTTTAGTTTTTTTTTTTTTTTGGTTGTTGTTATACATCTCTTTCTTACCTTAAAAGCATTATTGTCACTTCTCTTTAATCATCATCATTCCTTGGAGGGAAAAAAAATACAAGGACATTCATTTGCAGTTATATGTTCTCCAATAATATTGTAGCATACAAAGAAAAAACAAAAACCTAGTATTACAGAAGAGAAGATTTGTGATAGTATGGTTTCTAAAAAGTTTCATTAGCTACAAAAACCTCCATGTCAATAGCTTTCACCTAGATCATTCATTGAATGGAGGTTCCATGTTGGCAAAGACAAACTCAGAAAACCAGAAACTTTTATTCCAAATCTTGTTCTTGACTTGTGCTATTAGGTTGAGGGGATCCATCTGAAGATTCAAAAAAGTTTGCAGAATGAGAGAGAGGAGAGAGAACATAATGGACTTACTAAAATATATACTACTTAACTGACTCAATAAGACATGAAAAAAATCACAACATAGCTTATATTCGAGGAACCTGTCCAAAGAAACTATGTCCAGTCAACTGGTTATCTCTTAGTCTAGTCATTCTTGATGTATATAATTAATTATCAAAGACATTTAAAAAGAAGAGAAAGAAAGGATGGATTCAGTAATCAAAGGAGTTTTTAGATGCAGGGCCCTTTGGCAGAAAAAAAGGTTCCTCACCCCTGACAGCCGAACACAAGTAAAAGAACTAAAACAGTCTCATAGAACAAGTTAAGTAAACACAAAAGAAGTCAGAAATGGGGAAAGTATGGATAAGAAAATGCTTTAAGGCACAAAGCAAACAAGTACAAGGTGAAAGTCTAGGATCATATGGTTTTATCAGTAAATTCTATCAAACATTCAAATAAGATTTAGCACCAACCTTTCTCAAACCCTTCCAAAATGTAATAAGTACTAAATACTTCTTAATTTCATCAGAGAAGTACTCATCTGTTATGAAAGTCAAAGACATCACAAGAAAATTAAATAAGAGACCAATATTCTTTTGTAAACATTGCTACAAATAACCTGCCTCTCAGGGGTAGGTAGCATAATGATTATGCAAAGAGAATCTCACCTACATCCATATTTAGCACAGGAGCCTGTATACCTTCTGAATCCTGGTCAGTCTGAGCTCACAGTTCATGGTCACATCTGGGAATATTCTAGGCTGCACTCATTTCAGGACCTGTCTTTCTGGAATGGAGGAGTAGGCTGACCCAGCATCCCTACCACTTTATCATAAGGGCAAGTGTCCTTAAAAGCGCTTATGATGGCATTTCTGATGGAAGTGAGCAGTGATGGTGGGGAGAATGATCTGTTAGAATGGGTCTAGGCCCATTGTATCTCTGGAGAAATCCTAGGATTCTCTGATTTGGGCCCCAGGTGATGGGGTGGCCTCGTAGTGAGACCAAAGAAGCCACCACTATATAAACCAGTCTTTTGTCCTTTTCCAGCTTTTGTAGTTCCTTCTTTATCTGACAAGCTTGGATTTTGTCCCAGCTGTTAAACCACTGAGTGTCATTTTGTTGTATCCAAATTGGTCTGTGAGATCTGGCCTCAAGTTGGGGAGGAAATACAGCTAGAATTTCAGTGGGATCTAAATTAGAGAACTATTACGCATTTTTACTTTGAGGTATATAGTTGCCCCTAACTTACAGATATGTGTATACATGTACCCAGTCCCCTAGACTCTAGTCTATATCTAAGATCTATGACTTTGTTGCTAAGTGTGCCATCCTTTCTGATGTATGACATTCTCCCAGGAGTGAAGTGCTGATTTTATATACATTTCTCTGACAATCAGTGATTTTAAGAATTTTCATATTTGTTGGCCTTTTGGATCTCTTCTTTGGTGTATATTCTGTCCATATCCTCTCCCTGTCTTTGTTTGTTTGTTTGTTTACTTATTTGTTTTGTTTTGTTTTTATTTGGGTGGTATTGTTGTCTGTTTTTGTTATTATTACTAAGTTTGATGAGCTCTTTGTATATACTATGCCTATTAGCTTCTTGTCTGATGTATACCATGTAAAGATACTCACTTTAATATAAGGTATCTTTCTTTTGGGGTTGTTTTTATCATGCAGAAGCATTTCAATTGATGTAGTCCCATTGGCTTATGTAACATTTTGGTTTTTCCTTGCAATTGGACCTGAGTATTGAAGATGCCTATAAAACTTAGATGGAAGAGTTCTGCCAATAATTTCTTCTAAATATTTGATTGTTTCTAATATCCAAGTCCTTGATTCATTTAGAGTTTACTTTTATGTGTGGTGAAATATAGTGGTTCAGTTTTGTTCTTCTGCTTGTTTCAACCCATTTTTTTCAGCACTATATAGTAAAGTAACTCTCATTTCTCCATTTAGTATTTAGGCCCCCTCATCAAAAATTAAATGTCTGTTGATATGTTGGCTTTAAAATACTAGGCAGTTTTTATTACAATGGCCCTCTAATAATAATATAGTATAATATAATATAATATAATATAATATAATATAATATAATATAATATAATATAATATAATATAATATAATAATATGATATTTGGGAAAGTGATCCTCCAGCTCTGTTCTTTTTTTTCTCAAGATTGCTTTGGTAAATCTAGATATTTTCTGTTTCCAGATAAATCTTTATAGCTTTTGTGTTATTCTTTTAAAGAAATTTTGTTTGCCTTTGATGGTAATCACATTAAATTTATATAAGAATTGGCGTAGATTTGTCATTTTGATGATATTAATTCTTCTAATGAACATGGATTATCTTTCCATTTCTCTGTATCTTTTGCTATCTCCTTGGATAATGACTTGTACTTTTCAGTATACAAGTCTTTCATTTTTGTTAGATGTATTCCTAGATATTTTAGTGTTTTTGCTAGTATAGTGTATGGAACTGATTTCTAAATTTCTTCTTCTTCAGATTTAGTATTTGCATAATTAATTTTCCTATTTACTTAATATGATTGCTTAATAGCATATCCAAAGATTTATCAATAAATATTAAGGGGGTGATACACAAGCATTACAAAGACAGTCCGACAAATATCAACTATGTAACACATCACGTTAACATAACAAAAGAATCAATACCATAATCCTAGTGAAGTAGAAAAAACATTTAACAAAATCAAGCAAACTCACATGTTAATTAAAATCTCATATATTTTGATGGTTAACATATAACAAAAAATCCAAGAACATAAAAAAATAAAGAAAATTCTCTTCAAAAAATGTAAAAATAGGAAAATGGTTCACTATGTCTTATATATACAAAAGTAAACTCAAAATGAAACAGAAATTTGGATGTTAATCCTGAAGCCATAAAACATACTGAAGAAAAAATAGACAAAACATTAGACATATTCAGAGACTCAAATTCAATAGCAAGGGGAAAAAATGTACTTATTTCACATGAAAAAGTTTCTGTACATCAAAGGAAACTGTAATCAAAACAATAAACCTCCTACTGAGCAGGGAAAAAATGTCATCACATAGCTTGTATCTGATAAAGAGCTAATATCCAAGATATTCAAGAATCACAAAATTCAACATCAAGAAATTAATGACTCTACTAAAAAATAATGAGAAAAATTGGACACTTCTCAGAATAATATATCCAGATGGCCAATAGACATATGAAACAAAAGCACTTAACATCATACATTACCATGGAATTGAAATTAAAATAACCTTGAATTGTCACTTCATACCTGTGAGAACAACATTAGAAAAATCAGAAGCAAATACACACATAAAGTAGCACACTATCCAAGTGAGTTATTTCAACAGTTTGAAAAGATGAAATCTTGTCTTTTCCTATACCATAAATGAAAGTAAAGAATATTGTACTTAATGAAATGTCAGAAGGAAAAAGGTGAATACCACACGATCTCACTCATATATAGAATTTAAGAAGAAGAAAAAGACAATGAAATACATATTCTATGTATGCAGAGAAGTGGTTACTGAAGGGGATAGAGGAAGAAGGGACAGTACTGAATCCTCTGCGGTGGAGGGAGATGATAAGTAACTATATGGTGACATATTTTGTAGAAATATAAAACTGTATCCCTGAAACAACTACAGTTTTTTTAATTGACTTAATAATGATTGACAAGATTGCAGGATAAGAATGGTATAATTCCATACAATTCCCACTACCAGAGTTCCACATCCCCTCCCAACCATTGGAAACTTTCCTGTTCTTTATCTCTTCAGGAGTATGGACCAAAAATCTTCATGGGGAGCAGAAGGTGGAAGGTCTGGCTTCTGTAATTGCTTCTCTGCTGGACATGGGCATTGGCAGGTTGATCCATACCCCCAGCATGTTTCTATCTTTCCCTGGCGGGGTAGAGCTCTGGAGAGGTGGGGTTCCAGGACACATTGGTGAGGTTGCCTGCCAAGGGAAGTCACACTGGCTTCACAGTAGCATCTGTAATTTGGTGGCTAAAAAAGCATTACGATATAAAGCAGGAAAAACTGTTCAATAATAAAGAACCTAAAGGTAAGACTATAGCAGATGAGATTTAGGGTCTCCATTTTGGAAAAAAAAAAAAGCTAGGAAATCTATTTTAGTTATATTCCAAAGGACCCATGACTTTACTATTTGGTGCCTGAGCTTGACAGCTAACATGCAGGTGAGCTAAAGGTATTGTCTTGGGAGATGGTGTCAGGATTTGGAAATAAGACTAGCAAGCAGGATCAGGACAGAGAGTAGCTCCCAAATATGGGGAAATTATATAATTATTGTTAACTGTAAGACAGCAATGATCTGAGCTAGGGCCCATGTCTATTCATATTCAGCACAGGAGCCTGTGTCACCTCTGCAGCCCTATAGGTCTGAGCTTGCAATCCATCATCATAGCTAGGAACATTCTAGGCTGCACACATCTCAGGACCTGTCTTCCTTGAATGGCAAGATGGATTGACCCAACCTTCCCTTGGAGAGTAGCGCAGTTCCTAACATTGTTATTCCACATTGAGGGCAAGGTCCTGTAGAGGGAAATAAACCACAGGAGGGTTTATTGCCTGGCTAGCTTCGCTGGAGAGAGAGAGGAGGAACTCGTGGTGGAGCAGGAATGCAATGCAGTGCCTTTATTGATCAGAGACAACACCTTTATATAAATCTTTAACTGGAATTGGCAAGTGGGAAAAGGAAATGGCTAGGAGAGGGGTGGAGAAAAGAGCACGAAGGTAGATAGCTTCCATTGCAGCTGTTCTAACTAGTGGGATTAACCAATACCCTCAGGCAGGGCAGGTCTTAGGCAAAACAATGATTATGTAAATAGACCACAGCATCAGAGCAGGGTGGCTGCCTGACAGTTTATGATGCTATTCCAGATGGAGATGACCAATGACGGTGGAAAGAGGGATCTGTTAGAGGTCTAGGTCAATTATATCTATATGGGAATCCTGATTAGGGTCCCCGATGTTGAGGTGGCCTGGTAGTAGCCAAAAGAGCCATCAATAAAGTTTGCTGGTCTCTTGCCCTCATCCAGCTTTTGTAGTCCTTACTTTATCAGACATGGTTGGAATAATATCCAATAATAAGCTAAAATGCACACTAAACTAAAAATAATTCCTCCATAGGATAATAGATAACAAAAATCTAACAGTTAACATTATAGCCAATGGTTAAATTTAAAGAGTGTTCCTAAAATCAAGATGGAGAGAATGTAAACTTTTATTTCAGCTATTTAACGTTTTTTATTGCCATAAGTTATCCGTAGGACTCCATGCCATCATAATGGTAAATTCATTGCTCCTAGAGGTAATTTATTTTTCCTTTTTCCTCCTTTTTATTTTATTTTATTTTATAGGAAAGAGAGAAATTAAGAGGTGAAAGGGAGACATGGGGAAGAAAGAGAGATACCTGAAGGAGGGAGAGGAAGATGGCGGACTGAGAAGTCGCTGACAGCGAGCGCTCTGACCGCATCGTCGGCAACGGTTCCAGATGCCACCAGGATGCTGGCTAGGCTTCCCTGGATTGAAGACCCCACCAATGTGTCCTGGAGCTCAGCTTCCCCAGAGTCACACCCTACTAGGGAAAGAGAGAGGCAGACTGGGGGTATGGACTGACCAGTCAACGCCCATGTTCAGCGGGGAAGCAATTACAGAAGCCAGACCTTCTACCTTCTGCAACCCTCAACGACCCTGGGTCCATGCTCCCAGAGGGATAGAGAATGGGAAAGCTACCATGGGAGGGGGTGGGTTATGGGGATTGGGTGGTGGGAATTGTGTGGAGTTGTACCCCTCCTACCTTATGCTTTTGTTCACTAATCCTTTCTTAAATAAAAAATTAAAAAAAAAAAAAAAAAAGAGAGAGACACCTGAAAACCTATTTCACTATTTCTAAAGTGCCCTCTCCAACATCCCCCATGTAGGTGGGGAGTGAGAGCTAGAACCCCTGTCCTTGTGCATGGTAATGTGCCCCACTATTTAACTTTGTATTGGAATTTTAGTCAATTAAGCAAGAAGATAAAGTTTGACTCAAAAGTTAAACTAATTATTTACTTAAGGAATTAGACTCCTGTTGTCTTAAAAACTTAAGCTTTTTAATTTCTTAAGTAATTGACATTTTCTTAATTTCTTAATTAGTTTTTTAAAAAATCAATACTTTCTTAATATCTTAAGAAGTTAATAGTTTCTTAATTTATTAAGAAATTGCATTATTATAAACAAGGAAATTAAATAAACATTAGAAAGGATAATATATAATTATCTCTATTCTTAGATGTCATAATCCCATATGAAACACCAAATAAAAAAATGCTACTAGAGAAAAAAACTCAAAAAAAATAAAACCAACAGAGTACACAATGAACACATAAGCATCTGTTAATTTCTTAAAATGAGGACTCTGAAAAATAATAAGAAGAGAAATTCCATTTACAATATTTCAAAAGAAATTTAGGGGTAAAATATGACTGCGAAAGATATACAAGTTAGGGTTGTTATAGTGAAATACCAGATATGGGTGGTAATACAACAAAATTTAGTGTTTTACAGTTCTGGAAGTCAGAAGTTCAAAATCAAAATATCCACAGAATTACTTTCTCTAAAGTCAGGAAAGGAGAGTGTTCCTTTAACTCATTTTAGCTTACAAAGAGAAAGTTCTGTATTGGGTTGTGTGGTGGTGCACCCAGTTAAGTGCATATATTACTAAGTGCAAGAACCAGGGTTCAATCCTCTGCCTCCTCATCTGCAGGAAGTCTGCTTCATGAGCAATGAGACACTCATTCCCCCTGACCAAGGGCACCCTCCCATTTGGATTTGGATTAGTTTAGTACTCCACATAGACAGAAAAAAAAAAAGTGGATCTCAAATAAGCTCCCTCTTCTCCTATCTCTGAGAATTTTTCCTTACATTTTTAAATGTACTGACATAAAACAGACTGAGGTTTAGAACAGTGGTTCAAGAGACAAAGTACAGCAGTCAATTCACAAACACAAAGCTCTTCCCCTCCTCCCAAAATATGTACTGCATTCACTCTCACCCTTTCTTTTCACCACTCCACCTCTATGTTAACTATCAAGCTCCAGCAAAAATCACCACAGTCACAAGCCCCGAGGAACCTACCTAAAACAGATTTCCTAGCTTTCTTACACTCTAAGTTCTTTATTCTCGTCTGCTCTATTGCTACTTTGGGGTTCTTGTTTCTTAAACATTTTTTCCAGCTTTATATCTAACTGCCTTTCAGCCACCAAGTTATAGATGCGACTATAATTCCATCCCGAATTCCCTAGGCAGATAACCTCACCAACATGCCCTGTAACCTCACCTCTTTAGGGTACTACCCCACTAGGGAAAGATATAAACAGCCTGGGATTATGGATCAATTTGCCAACACCCAAGCCAGTGGAGAAGCAATTATAGACAACAGCACTCCTACCTTCTGCACCCCAAAAAGAATTTTGTCCTATACTCCCAAAGAGATAAATTATAGGGTAAATCATCTAGAGAGATTTGTATCACCATTCCACTAGGACCAAGAACCTTGATTTTGTATCATCACAGAATAGGAAGCAATTCTGGGAAACCTCAGAGGAAGCCAGGCACTGATTTCCTTGCCAGAGAGGAGAAAAAAAGGTAAAGACTCTCAGAAGTAGTAATAGCTATATGTATGACTTAGGAAATGAAGGCAGGAATGTAAACAAAAATGGGCAAAAAATATATATATTTGATAGATAGATAGATAGATAGATAGATAGAAACATAGACAATTATAAAGTCAACCTACATCTGAGACCATGGAATAAATACTGTAGTTTTCAGTGGAGGGGATGATGACACAGAAGTCTGGTGGTGGAAATGCTATTGAAGTATACCTCTATTATCCTCTAATTTTGTAAATAAATATTAAATCACTAATAAAATATTTATTAAGAAGTATCAGCTTTTGTGCTAACTACCCAGATTTGTGGATTATTCACATTTCAGCTGATTTCTTTTTATTTATTTTTATCTGTCTCTTGATTTACACATAGGTTTAAAAATATATATAGTAGTTTGAAACATATGACAAGAAAAATGCACAATGTATGTAACATTTGTTCTTACAATTCTACTTAGGGATGGAAAATAAATTACATTCAAATAAAAAAAACAGAATGCAGCAGCTATGATGTGTATGTCCCTTTGAATTAGTGCTTTCATGTCCTTTGGACATATGCATAAGAGTGGTATTCCTGGATCATAAATTATTTCCATTTTTATTTGATGGAGGACTCTCCATACTGTTTTCCTTAGAGGCTGCACGAAGTTGTATCTCCACCAACAATGTAACTGAGTTTCTTTTCTTCCACGTGCTCACCAACATAAGGATTTACCCGTTTTGTTGTTGCTGTTGCTATTTGATTCTCAAAGGTGTAAGTTACAATCTCAGTATAGTTTTAATTTGCATTTCCCAAATAATTGAAATGGAACATTTCTTCATATTTCTGTGAAGATATGTATATCTTTTTTTTTTAAGTTTTTATTTATAAAATTGAATCACTGACAAGACCATAGGATAAAAGGAGTACAATTTCACACAACTCCTGTCAGCAGAACTCCGTATCATATTCCCTCCCCTGATAGCTTTCCTTTTCTTTAACCCTCTGGGAGCATGGACCCAGGGTCATTATGGGGTACAGAAGGTGGGAGGTCTGGCTTCTGTAATTGCTTCCCCACTGAACATGGGCATTGACAGGTCGATCCATACTGCCAACCATCTCTTTCAGTGGGGCTGGGATCTGAGGAGGTGGGGCTCCAGGACACATGGTGGGGTCGTCTGGCCTGGAAAGTCTGGTTGGCATTATGGTAGCATCTGGAACCTGGTGGCTAAAAAAGAGTTAAGATAGAAAGCAGAGCAAATTGTTGACTAAACATGAACATAGAGGCAAGAATATTGTGGATGGAGATTTGGAGTTTCCAATTTGGAAAGAACTAGGTCTATTTTAGATATATTCCAAGGAGCTTATGACTTTACTAGTTTTTGCCTAGGCTGATTATCTAATATGCAGGTGACCTAAGCTATTGTCTGGGGGTATGGTGTCATGGTTGGGAAAAGGACCATAAAGCTGCATCAGGGAAGAGAGTAGCTCCCAAATATGGGAAAAGTATATAAGTACTGTCAACTGTAAACCCCATCAGTCTGATCTGGGGCCCATATTTAACACAGGGGCTTATGTAACCTGTGCATTCCTGTAGATCAGAGCTCACATTTTGTGTTCACAGCTAGGAACATTCCAGGCGGTGCCTCAGGACCCATCACCCTTGGGTGATAGGCAGAGTTTGCTCTCCAACCTCCCTTTGGAGAATGGAATATCCCCTACCATTGCTGATTCACATTGAGGGCCTGGTGTATATCTTCTTTAGAAAACCACCTATTCATATTTTTGTCCACTTTTTATTGGGTTGTTTTGTTGTTGTTGTTAAGCTGTCTGATTACCCATAAATCTCCATAAATTCTCTTGATATCAACCACTTGTCAGGTGTGTGGCATACAAATATTTTCTTCCAAATATTTTCTTCCACAATGAATATCACACATCAAAATTAACTCAAAATGGATTGAAGACCTGGGCATTTGACCTGAAACTATAAAATACTTAGAAGAAAACAATAGAGAAGCACTTTGGGACTTTAACATCAGAGACATATTTGTTGGAAACTCAACCCCATAGTCAAGCGAAATTAAAAGAAGTTTAATAAATGAGAGTACAATAAGTTAAAAAGTGTCAAATCATGGAAAGCAAATTCCACAAGGATAAGTAGGTAATCCCCACAGTTTTGAAATAGGAATTGTAAATACAAATGAAAGAACCTTGATAAGACAACTTATACCAATAAAAGTCAATAAAGCCACAGCACCACCTGCTGGAAAAGTAAAAATAGCAAAACTCTGTTGCTCATGCAGGTGTGTGTGGGAGTGTTACTGCTGTCATCTTAAGGAAGATAGCAAAAAAGACAGAATAAATATAAAATACTTCAGCTCCCCCAAGGACTATGACATAATTAAGAAATAACAACTCTCCAGAATTCAACCTCAAATACACATAATTATCTCAATATATCAGAAAGTTCAGCATTTCTATAAGAAAGTAATTCAATGAGTCAGAAAACACTTAAAAGACAAACCAAGGTGATACAGAAGAATTCCAAAAATTTTATCAAAGATAAACAACAAAACACAAAAAGAATGAATGATGTCTCACAAATAGAATGTGTGGGTGGAGTTAGGGTCTTGTAATTTCATGGCTGCTGGGCCAGTTTTTTTTTTATTCTTAAAAATTTCAGATAGGGGGAGTCGGGCTGTAGCACAGCAGGTTAAGCGCAGGTGGCGCAAAGCACAAGGACCGGCATAAGGATCCCGGTTCAAGCCCCGGCTCCCCACCTGCAGGGGAGTCGCTTCACAGGCGGTGAAGCAGGTCTGCAGGTGTCTATCTTTCTCTCCTCCTGTTTTCCCCTCCTCTCTCCATTTCTCTCTGTCCTATCCAACAATGACAACAACAATAATAACTACAACAATAAAACAACAAGGGCAACAAAGGGAATAAATAAATAAAATAAATTTTAAAACATTTCAGATAGGTCAATGGGCCTAGACCTCTAATAGATCCCTCTATCCACCATCACTGATCAGTTCCACCAGGAATGTCATTATAAGCCCTCTTGTGGGCTTCTTCAGAACCATGCCCTCACTACGAAGCAGGTGATCTTACTCTGTCACTGGAGGAAAAGTGGTTCTGAAATGAATGCAGCTTAGCATATTCCCAGCTGTGACCACAGACTGTGATCACAGATTGACAGGGACTTGAAAGTTATAGAGGATTCTGTGCTAAATATTTATAGATATGGGCCCTGAATCAGACTGATGTGGCAAATAATTAATTGTACTTGTATATTTTCTTCAAGTTTGAGAGCTAGTCTCAGGCTGAATCTACTTTTCTAGTCCTGTTCTGAACTCTGACTACATCTTCGCCAAAAATATATATTTAGTCCACCTGCAGGTTATCAAGAAAAAGTCATAGGGGCCTATAGGCCCCTAGGAATATTCCTAAAATAGACTTCCTAGCTTTTATCCACTCTAAAAATCCCTATTCCTACCTACTCTATTCCTACATTTTGGTTCCTATTCATTAAACATTTTGTCCTGCTTTATATATTACTGCCTTTCAGCCACGAAGTTACAGATGCTGCTATGTTTCCATCCTGAAATCCCTTGGCAGATGACCTCACCAGTGTGTTCTGAAACCTCATCTCGCTAAAGCCCTACCCCACTAGGGACAAACAGAAACAGAATGAGTGTATGGATCAACCTGCCAATGCCCACATCCACCAGAGAAGTAACTACAGAAACCAGACCTTCCACCTTCTGTACCCCATAAACAATTTTGGTCCATAAAACAAAAGGGGTAAATGTTAGGGGAAGATGACCAAAAGGCTCTGAACATCAGGACCTGGACCCAGAAAGAAAAGAGGGGAAAAAAGAAAATAAGGGGGAAAGGATGTTGAGAAGTAGTAGGTGTATAAACACCAAATGTATCAAAGATTTAGATGTTAAATCAGAACCATCAAATATTTAGATAAAAACATTGGCAAAATTATTTTCCATCTGAGTTTTAAAGACATCTTCAGTGACTCAAGTGCATTCACAAGGAAATCAAAACCAAATATTAACTACATCAAATTGAAAAGCTACAGCATAGCAAAAGAAACCAGCACCCAAAAAGAGAGATTCCTTACACAATAGGATATTTTATATACTTTACATTAGGCAAAAGGTAAACAACCAAAATATACATAGATATCAACAAAGAAAACAAAATCCATCCAAAAGTAGAAAGAGTCAATGGACAAAACATTCAGCAAATAAGAGATCCAAAAGACATATGAAAAGTGCTCAAAGTCATGAATTATCAGAGAAATGCAAATAAAGACAAAATAAAATACGATGTCACTCCTGGCCTCCTAGGAGCATCCCAAAATAGATATTCAAGTTTGTTTCCACTCTAAGATTCCTATTCTCATTGTCTCTATTCCTTCTCCTTGTGCCCTGTTTATGAGACATTTTGTCCTGCTCTGTACCCTACTTCCTTTCAGTCACCAAATTCCAGATGCTACTACAATCCCATCCTGAGCTCCTTAGGCTAATTACTTTTTCAATATGTCCTAGAAACACACTTCACCTCATCAGAGTCTTATCCCACTAGGGAAAGATAGAGATGGCTTGTGGTATAGATTGAGCAATATCTATGTCCAGCAGAGAAGCAATCACAGAAGCCAGAACTCCTTCCTTCTGCACCCCAAAAAGAATTTTGGTCCAAACTTCCTAAGAGGAATATGTTAAGAGAAAATGACAAGAGGGCTCTGAACTCCAGTTCCACTGGAACCTAGAACTTTTGTTAAGGTACCACTCATTTTGCACCCTCACTGAGAGAGAAGAGATTCTGGAGAACACCTAAAAAAGTCAGGCACTGTTTCACTTATTTGAGAGTGAAGAGGTAAAAGAAAAAGAAACTATAGGTAATTATACTCATGAGTGGAATAGTCATTACCATTGGGGGAGTGGTAGAGAACTTTGGTGGTGGGAGCAGTATTGAATTATACACTTATTATCCTATAATCTTATTAAATCATTAATAAAAATGAATGAAGAAAGAAACACAAAGTTAAACTTAGACTGGCAGTGTATTGCGCCAAATCAAAAGACCTAGGGAAGGAGGATAGAAAAGGGGGTGGAGCAAGGGGGTGGGGGACTTTCAGGTTCTGGTACATCATGATGGACCAAGTTTGGGGGTGAGAGTATTTTACAGACATTTATCTTAGTGAGATGAGAAACTGTACCCATGTACCAATGGTTTATGTACTAAAAAAAAGGAATAAAGTAAAACTGAAAAAAATGCATCTACCCAAATAAATGTGTAATTTCTTTCTCTAGTAAAAAAAAGAAAATGACATAGACTCTGTATGTGTAGAACCCAATAAATGAGATGACCAACACCAAGGTACATCATTGTAAAACTATCAAAACCCAATGACAAGGAAAAAAAAAATTAGGCTGTTAGGGAAAGGAAAGAAGTTACATACAAAGGTATAGTTATCGGGCTTTCATTACACTTCTCTTCACAAACCCTACAGAAAATGAGAGATTGGAATGACATATTCAAAGTACTAAAAGAGAGGGAATTTCAGTCTTGGATCTTATAACCTGCAAAGTTATCCTTCAGATATGAGGGAGAAATAACGGTCTTTTCAAATATCCAAAAGCTAAAGGAATTTGCCACTATCAACCCCACCATGCAAGAATTATTGATAGAAGTTCCTCAAGAGGGCCGGGAGGTGGCACATGTAGTTGAGCGCACATGCTACCGTGCACAAGGACCCTGGTTCGAGCCCCCGGTCCTCGCCTGCAAGGGAAAAGCTTTGCGAGTGGTGAAGCAGTTCTGCAGATGTCTTTTTGTCTCTCTACCTCTCTAGCTTCCCTCGTCCTCTCAATTTCTGGCTGTCTCTATCCAATAAATAATAAATAAATAAATATAACAAAAAAATTTAAAATAAAGAAGTTCCTTAAGAAGATAAGAAGCAAAGGAGGTGAATAGCAGTACACTAGAACTAAGAACACAATAAAAAACAGGAAAGAACAATAAAATAAGAAAGGGAAGGGAATTAATGGAACAAACTATTCTAGCAAATATTAATCAAGAGCAGTTTTTAAAAAAAGACTTCTCTAGATACCCTATGTTAATTGTTACACTAATAGTAACCACATTACAAAATAAGGAACAGAAAGTACAAGAAAAATAAGTGAGAAACTAATCACAGGAACCCATCCACATAAAATGACAAATGGGGAAAGAGTCAAGAATTTAAAAACAATGCCAAAAAAAAACAAAAAAACAGAACGGACATAGGTAAACTACAAATATCAGTTATCACTTTAAATATGAATGCCCTGAATTCACCTGTCAAAAGATTCAGAGTAGATAAATGGATTAAAGAACAGGATCGGGAAGTCAGGCAGTAGTGCAGCGGGTTAAGCGCAGGTGGCACAAAGCACAAGGAGTAGCATAAGGATACCAGAGACCCTCAGCTACCTACCTGCAGGGCAGTCGCTTCACAGGTGGTGAAGCAGCTCTGCAGGTGTCTATCTTTCTCTCCCCCTCTCTGTCTTCCCCTCCTCCCTCCATTTCTCTCTGTCCTATCCAACAATGATGAAATAAATAACAATAAAAATCAAGGGAAACAAAAGGGAAAATAAATAAATAAAACATATATTTTTAAAAAGAACAGGATCCACCTATTTGTATTTCTTTAGAAAATACACATTCAAAACAAAGACAAATGGAAATTTAATGTAAGAGGCTGGAGCAAGATATTCCAAGCTAATAATTCAGCAGAGAAAAAAGAAAAATGGCTATTCTGTTCTCAGATAAAATAGACTTTCAGGTAAAGAAAGTAAGCAGAGACAGAGAAGGACACAACATAATGGTCAAAGGACTCCATAGGAAGACATAACCATGGTAAATATATATGCCCCAAACTCAGATGCACCCAAATATATAAAACAAATAACTTTCTGAACTACACAAAGACACTGACATCAACACAATAATAGAAGATTTTAACACACAACTCACAGCAAGAGACAGATTATCTGAACAAACAAACAAAAAAAATCAATAGGGAAATGGCAGTCTTAAATGAAACTACCAATGAGAGGAACCTAACAGGTATTTACAGAACTTTCCATTCCAAAAGAAATTAATACGCATCCTTTTCAAGTACACATGGAACATTTACAAGAATTGACCATATGCTGGGTCACAAAGACAGCCTAGACAAATATATGAATATTAAAATCATAAAATGCATCTTCTCAGACCATGAAGTTGGAAATCAACCACAAAAAGAAAATAAACTCTCAAAGTCAGAAGATTAAACAACATGCTTCTGAATAACACATGGGCATTGAAGAAATAAGAAAAGAAATTAAGAATTACCTTGATATTAACAAAAATGAAGAAACTAGCTTTGCATCAATGTTCCTCAGGGATATAGGTATACAGGGGTTTTTTTGTTTGTTTGGTTGGTTTTTTTTTTTTGTTTGTTTTTTTTTGGTGAAGTCCTTTCCTGCTTTGGGGGTCAGAGTGATGTTAGCCTCAAAGAATTTGTTTGGGAATATTCCCTTTTTTATTTTGTGGAAGAGTTAGAGGAGAATGGGTGTTAGTTATTTTTTGAATGTTTTATAGAATTCATTAGTAAAGCCATCTGGACCTGCCTGGCCTTTTGTTCCTTGGGGACTCAAATGTGGTTCTTTGTGCTTGGGAATCTGTGCATTTAACCAGGTATGCAACCGCTCAGCCCCCAGATTGTAAGTTGCTATACCTAGAGGACCCGAAAATCTCTACCATAAAACTACTGGAAATAAATTTAGTCAATTAACAAATTACAAAATCAGTACTCATAAATCAGTGGCATTTCTTTATACAAAATACGGCACAACAACGCAATCAGTACCACCTCAGCATGCTTCACTTCAGACTGTGTCCAGAGACTTCACGTGTGGAATGACAACCCTTCAGCTTCATTACTCTGGTGAGACCTTTCCTTTCATAGTATTCTCTAATTCCATTCCAGGTGGTTCACTTCCTAACAAAGTCCCAAAACCTAGATATAGACCAGTCCCATGAGATGCTAGAGCCTATGTTCACATGTATCCATAAACTAGGGCAAAATATATACCTGAAAGCAAAAGTACACAATAGTCTGCAGTGAGTACCTCAGAACAATTCATCTGCACTATTTCAGCCTTTAGGCCCATGACTGTTCAACAATTTGTTTGGCTTTGTATGTTAACTCTCTTTTCAGCCACCAGGTTCCAGATGCCAACATGATGCCAAACAGACTTCCCTGGACACACAACCTCACCAATGTGTCCTGGAGCTCCACTGCCCCAGAGACCCACCCTACTAGGGAAAGAGAGAGGCAAGCTGGCAGTATGGATCGACCAATCAATGCCCATGTTCAGCGGGGAAGCAATTACAGAAGCCAGACCTTCCACCTTCTGCATCCCACAATGACCTTGGGTCCATACTCCCAGAGGGCTAAAGAATAGGAAAGCTATCAGGGGAGGGGATGGGATACAGAGATCTAGTGGTGGGAATTGTGTGGAGTTGTACCCCTCCTATCCTATGGTTTTGTTAATGTCTCCTTTTTTAAATTAAAAAAAAAAATGGGACAGAGGGAAGGGTAATGAAGGAAGCAATCCCATTTACAATCAAACCAAGAAAGATAAAATACCTAGGAATAAATTGAACCAATGAATTGAAAGGACCTTTTCAATGAAATCTATAGGATATTTTTAAAAGAAGTAGAAGATGATACAAAGAAATGGAAGAACATCCCTGTTCATGGATTAGAAGAATAAATATTATTAGAATGGCATCTTGCCAAAAGCAACCTATAGATTCAATGCAATCCCTATTAAAATTCCAACAACATATTTCAAGGAAATTGAGCAACTTATCCAAAACTTTGTGTGGAACTATAACACACACACACACACACACACACACACACACACACACACACACACACACATACCAGGAGCACTCAAGGAAAAAAGAAGAAAAATGGAAGTAATGGAAGCATTACAGTTCCCACCTTCAGTTTATATTACAAAGCAACAGTAATTAAAATAGTGTGGTACTGGAACAGAAAAAAAAAAATTCTACAACATTTAATTTGGTAATAATGTCCTGTATGTGACACCAAAGGCAAAATCAATGAGGAAGAATGTAAACAAATCTACGAACATGACATATCTTTCCACTTCTTTGTATCTTTTCCTATTTCCTTGAATAGTAACTTATAATTTTCAGTATACAAATTCACTTATTTTGTTAGGTTTATTCCTAGATATTTTATTGGTTTTGCTGCTATAGTGGATGGGACTGATTTCTGGATTTCTTCTTCTACTTAGGAATACCACTGACTTTTTTTTTTTTTAATTTTTAAATCACTTTATTTTTTTTTAACTGTATTTACTTTGTTTTTTTTTTTAAATAATTTTTTTTTTATTTAAGAAAGGATTAATTAACAAAACCATAGGGTAGGAGGGGTACAACTCCACACAATTCCCACCGCCCAATCTCCATATCCCACCCCCTCCCCCGATAGCTTTCCCATTCTCTATCCCTCTGGGAGCATGGACCCAGGGTCATTGTGGGTTGCAGAAGGTAGAAGGTCTGGCTTCTGTAATTGCTTCCCCGCTGAACATGGGCGTTGACTGGTCGGTCCATACTCCCAGTCTGCCTCTCTCTTTCCCTGGTAGGGTGGGTCTCTGGGGAAGCTGAGCTCCAGGACATATTGGTGGGGTCTTCAATCCAGGGAAGTCTGGCCGGCATCCTGATGACACCTGGAACCTGGTGACTGAAAAGAGAGTTAACATACAAAGCCAAACAAATTGTTGAGCAATCATGGACCCAAAGCTTGGAAAAGTGGAGAGGAAGTATTAGGGAGGTACACACTGCAAACTCTAGTGTACTTCTGCTTTCTTACTTTGGTGCCATACTCCAAACTCAGTCAATTTCTGCTTTGCGTTTCTACTTCTTTTTTTTTTTTTTACATGCATAACATTCCCCAGATTCCCATTTAACAATACAACCCCCACTATTTCATTCATCATTTTTCATGGACCTGTATTCTCCCCACCCACCCACCCACCCCAGAGTCTTTTACTTTGGTGTAATACTCCAATTCCATTTCAGGTTCGACTTGTAGCCTAACACTTTATTATATTGCTTGATAATTTCCAGGAGCTTCCGGCTGGACTTTTTAGGTTTCGGATTCTTTATTTTTTTGTATATACTATCATATCATCTATAAATAGTAACTGTTTGAATTCTCTTCCGATTTTTATTCCTAAAATCCTTGCTATTTCCTGATGGCTATAGCAAGAACTTCCAACACTGTTGAATAGTAATTCATAGTAGGCAGCCTTGTCTAGTACATAATATAAAGAAAGTGAGAATGCTCCGAGTCTTTCACCATTGAATATGATGTTGGCTAGTTTTTCTATATATGAACTTCATAAGGTAAAGGAATTTTCCATCTACTCCCATTTTTTATAGTATTTTCATCATGAAGGAATAATGGATTTTGTCAAAGGCATTCGCTGTGCGTATTGAGATAATCATGTGGGTTTTGGTTTTCCCTTTAATGATGTGATGGATCATACTGATTGATTTACATATATTAGCCTTGCATCCCTGAGACAAATCCCACTTGATCATGATGTATAATCTTTTTAATATGCTGCTATATCCTGCTGGCTAGAACTTTGTCCAGTATTTTAGCATCTTATGTTCATTAGAGATATTGGACTCTAGTTTTATTTTTTGTTGTGTCCCTGTCTGCTTTTGGTATCAGGGTGATGTTGTCTTCATAGAAGGTGGGAGAAAGTATTCATGTATCTTCAGTATTTTGGAATAGATTAAAAAGTATAGGTATACATACTCTTTGCTACACCTGAGGAAGATGGGTCGATACTGGGGCAACATGGAATGTTCCTACTCATGACCACAGAATATGAGCTCAGATCTACAGGGATGCAGAGGTCACACAGGCTCCTAAGCTAATTATGGGTGCTAGATCACATCAAATCGATGGGGTTTACAGTCAACAATATTTATACCCCTTTCCCATATTTGGGAGCTATTCTCTTCCCTGATCCAGCTTTCTGTTCCTTCTGACAGCCATGACATCATCTCCCCAGACAATAACTTGGATCCACCTGCATATCAGATTTCAGGCTCAGGTAAAAAGAAAACAAACAAACAAACAAAATACTAGTATAGCTACAGGCCCTTTGAAATATAACTATAATATTCCTACAAGCTATCTACAAAATGGAGAACCCCCTAATACTTCATCTGGACTATTCCAGCCTTTAGGTCCATGGTTGGTCAACAATTTGTTTGGATTTGTATGTTAACTCTCTTTTCAGCCACCAGGTTCCAGATGCTAGCAGGATACGACCAGACTTCCCTGGACAGACAACCCCACCAATGTGCCTTTGAGCTCTGCTTCCCCAGAGCCCTTCCCCACTAGGGAAAGAGAGAGGCAGGCTGGGAGTATGGATCGACCAGTCAACGCCCATGTTCAGCAGGGAAGCAATTACAGAAGCCAGACCTTCCACCGTCTACATGCCACAATGACCTTGGGTCCATACTCCCAGAGGGTTAAAGAATAGGAAAGCTATCAAGGGGGGGGGATGGGATATGGAGGTCTGGTGGTGGGAATTGTGTGGAGCTGTACCCCTCTTATCCTATGGTTTTGTAAGTGTTTCCTTTTTATAAATTAAAAAAAAAAGTATAGGTATTGTTTAATAAACAAAAACCTAAAAGTAAGAATAGAAAAGATGAAACTAAGTGTCTTCATGTAAAAAGAAGCTAAGAAGTCTACTTTAAGTATGTTCCAAGGGACCCATAACTACTAATTTTTACCTGAGCCCAATAATTAACATGTGGGTGGGCTAAAATTACTGTCTGGGAGGATGATGTCAGAGTTGAGCATAGGACTAGAAAGCTGGATTGAGTCAGAGGGTAGCTCCAAAATATGAGGGAAGTATATAAATACCATTAACTGTAAACCTCATTAATCTTACCTTACCGCCTTTTAACCACCAAGTTGCAGACACTACCATGACGCCATCCTAACTTCCCTGGACAGATGACCTCACCAATGTATTTTGGAACCCCACCTCCCCAGAGCCCTACCCCACTAAGGAAAGATATAAACAGGATGAGTGTATGGATTGACCTGCCAACGTCCATGTCCAATGGAGAAGCAATTATAGAAGCCAGGCCTTCCATCTTTTGCACCCCATAAAGAATTCTATTCTATGCTACCAGAGGGATAAAGAATAGGGAAGCTTCCAATAGAGGGGATAGGATGTGGAAATCTGGTGGTGGGAGCTGTATAGAATTGTACCCTTTGTTATCCTATAATCTTGTTACTCATTATTAAATCACTTAAAAAGAAAAAAGGCTTTCATAACAGAAGCACCAAAGGTCCTGGGTTCAATCTCCAGTACTGCCATAAGCCAAGATCTTGACATGCCATATATCAGACAAAAAGCTAATAACCAAATTATATAAAGAACTCACCAAACTCAACAACAACAACAACAACAACAAAAATTATCTCATCCAAATGAGAAGATATGAACAGAATATTAACCCAAGAAGAAATCCAAAAGGCCAACAAACATGAAAAAATACTCCAAGTCATCTGATTGTCAGAGAAATTTTTGTCTTTACAAAAATAAGATACCACTCCATGCCTGTGAAAATGTATTTAATTCTACTAAACTATATATGTGAATATTAGAATTGTAAATGGTGTGTTTTGTATCTTTTCCATTAAAATAAATTGAAAAAAATAATATATAATGCCTAATGAGCAAGTTGTCTACATCATGGATCACTGATCACAAGAATGCAAGACAAGATGTTGGGAACCTAATTTTGATTTATTAGAGTAGGGCACTGAAACTCAAAAGGCTAAGTCAATATGATTACTGGCATTAAATTTACATATATAATTATATATATCTTCACTGCACTAACAGTGTAGACTAGCTTGAGTAGACTGAATTTTAGAGAGGAACAAAAGAAATGTACTTCTCCTCTTTCCCCTTTGTGGAGGACAGAATTGGAGGAGCAGTGGTAAACAGGAGAATCTCACAAATGGTTTGGAGAAATTTATGCATGATTTCCTAAACAAGGTCTAAGGTTGTAGAAACCTCTTGGCCGAGTGTCTCTTTGTTTGGGGGAGGGGGAGTGGAGATACAGTAAAACTTCAGTTACATTTTAAAATTTGACCAGCTCCAGCTGCAAGTGCAGATAATAACTGTCTTCCATATAGTACACTGTTATGACAGCAGTACATATGCTTGAAAACTATTCTGTACTAGAGTGGAATTTGAGACAGTTTTTGGTCTTCATCGTTTAGAGAGTGATAGTTAAAATGTAGCATTTCATATACAAGTATTGTGCTACATTTCAAAGAAACAGACTATAAAAACGAAGTGGAACAAAGACAGATATTAAGACAATAGACTCAAGGAAAAGTTAAAGGAGGAGGAAGGAGATCAACAACATTACTATTCATATTTTTATTCACTCTCTTCATAATCATCAAACCTATGAAAACTCTTTGCTAACTTTTCCATCTACTCATTCCACGAATATTTAAGTCTCTGTTACGTACCAACTCTTGGGATATATGAAAGCAATTCATAGTTGAGCATGATGTATTTTATACCCTCAAGAAGCTTCAAATCTAGTTAAGGAGAGTCAGAAAATTGCAGATGCAATCTCAATGATACGGAGTTATTGTCATCTATTCTCCTTCTAACCTTATTCATCTTCTCTCCAAATGCTATGTCAATTTAATAACTAAAGTAAAAAAAAAAGATCATATTAGTGCCAGAGAGCCCAAATGATTATAAAGGGCTGTAAGTATGTCCAACAAGTGAGCAGTGTCTTATACATTATCTCTTAGACAGCTGAAACTCGTTAGTTTTCTTGGGCAATCCTGTGAAATACGTCCTCCACACAAACATGAACAACAGTAGGTCCTGACCTTAGTCAGAAAACAGACAACCAAATGTCCTGTGTGCTATCCATCTGTGGCATTCAGTACAACAACAAGAACCACTTCAAAAAACAATATATGGCATTTGATAAAATAGAAGGTGCTGGAGGGAAGAGGCCATCAGCTCACCGAAATTAGATCCAGCTGTGAGTCATTCAGGCCAGGGCTATCTGTAAATCGCTTTTTTCCCCTGCCCTGTACATTATAGCAATCTACTACAGATCACAGGAGCATAGCCAAAAGCCATATGTTTGGCATCATTTGGACAGCATCTGGTATTTTTTAAGATACAACTGAAAACGTTGAAAACACAGTAAAACAACTGTCATTCACCTAAGGCTTGTGCTTATATTTTAGCTTGTGGATGGTTTTATAACAAATAAACAGTTGTATGAAGTCTCAGTTTAGCCACCTTCTTTTATAAATGTCTTTGCTTGGCAAATTACACCACTGTCTCTCTTTTTGACTTAGACCAAGTGTACTTTCACAAACTTGTGTGCATGCGAGTGTGTGCACATACACACACGCTACAGTTGACAGTAAAATGACATTGTGTAAGCAGAATGAAACTGGTCTTTAAGGTGAATTCAGCCAAGTAGTCTACAAGGTGATAAATATTATTCACACTCAATCTGTTCACTAAAAGTCAGTAGGCCAACATGTTCAATTCGATGTCTAGAATTCAGGCTTACATTGGTGCAAGGGAGAAGCATGTGGCTGGCACTTGAGAGAAGGGACATGGAGAGTTTTCCTGGTCCTTTAAAACTACTTCTGACCTCTGACTACAGGTAAAGTCTATTGTTTTATTTGAAAACTCATCTACCCATTTTGACAAATATACCTTGTATAATTGCAACTCCCCAAAACAGTTTATGTAAACTTCTGAGTAATAGGAAAATTTTCAATTACTGGTTTAAGAACACACTTAACCTTTTGCTAGAATAAATCATTGATACTAATTCACACATCTGTTCATACAATGGTGTCATTAGACCCAAAATTTCAAAGTAGGGATCATATTTGCTTTCTCATTTTACATGTTGTTTCATAAAAAAAAAAAAACTGGTATGGTAGCACAATAACTATCAATAATTATACAAAAAGACTTTCATGCCTTAGGTACCAAACTTCCCATGTTCAATCCCCAGTACCATCACAAGCCAGAGCTGAGTAGTACTCTGGTTAAAAAAAAAAAAAAAAAGAGTGGGGTGGTAGCGCAGTGGGTTAAGCACATGTGGCGCAAAGCACCCGGGTTCAAGTTCCCGGCTCCCCACCTGTAGGGGAGTCCCTTCACAGGCGGTGAAGCAGGTCTGCAGGTATCTTTCTCTCCTTGTGCTTTGCGCACATACTACCAGGCATATCAATGTAGACTTACTTATAAAGTTAAGTGAGGGGGCCGGGTGGTGGTGCACCTGGTTGAGCGCAAACATTACAGTGCACAAGAACCTGAGTCCAAGACTACAGACTCAATCTTCAGGAGAGAATCTTTACAAGTGGTGAAACAGCAGTGTAGGTGTCTCACTCTTTCCCTATCTTCCCCTTCCCTCTCAATTTCTCTAGTCTCTATACAATGAAAGATATCACTACTAACCGTGTCAAAAGTTTCTATATCACTATTGCCATTATGTTCCGACAAACTAAATAAAATTTAACTGATAAATTTAAGAAACCCTAGACTGCAAGCTCCTAAAATAGTTACAAAGTTAGTGGAAATCACTACTATATAGCCAGTATACTAGCACACCATAAATACTAATGAAACAAATAATCTTAAAAAGGAAATATTGTGTTACTCTGTTAAGACTGACACCTAGAGTTAAGACTGAATGCCCCATGATCTGAATTAGGTAGAGATTCACGTGCAAGCGTGGAATTTAGCAACTTCTGCAGTCAGTCATTTTCATGACTTATATGACAACTCAGCCTGAAATAAGGAGATCCTCCTCTACCATGATCATTGTTAAAGCAACGGCAGGGTCACTGCTTATCATTAGACTCCTCTGAAGGCTTCAGCCATTGTTTATCACTAAATTCACAAGTAGGTTTCAGGATGAAATCAAGAACTCGTTGTTTTCATTGCAATTCAGTACAAAACTTGAGAGTCGCCCAGTGCATCTGGGATGATGTGTTTCAGTATTGTCACAACTTTATTCCAACTTCAGCTTGGACGCTGGCTCTTTCTCTGCTTCTGCTGAAGTCAACTTCCATTCTCTGTTCCAAACTGGAGCTGCGCCCTCAGTGTTTCCCCTGGCACTGAGTCACTTCATCAGTGACTCTAGAGGTTGATAGCACATCCCATGCACTCGGTCTGGAGAGCGGGTCATTTGGAACTGGTAGTGAAAATAAATTCAGTACACTAGCTGCCAAGCTTTGATGACAGTATTTAACTACATCTGTCCAAACTTCAATTTATGGGGACTTTCTAAAAAGAGACAGAAAATTTATATATATATTGCAATAAAGGGAAACACATTTTTGGGAAATGTCTACTTTTTAACTGTTAAAGATTGTGGCTTTCATTAAATTATATTTAATTTTTTTATTTTTCTTTCTCCAGAATAATCATTCTTACCCAGATGCTTGATCCAGGTAATTATATGAGAATGCCAACTCCTTTAAAGACAGCTTGGCGTTTTTACCAGTTCTGAGTAAATATTGCAACAAATTTGACTTATCAAGTATTACTAAGTTTAGCACTGGCAAATATTAGCAAAACATTGGATAGGAGTCAGATTTCATTGGTTGCAGTAAACTAGTGTAGGTTTCAGGAGAAACAGTAGCATAGCAAAAAAAAAAAAAAAGCGTTAAATTCACCTAAGATGGCCAATGTGACAGCACTGGAGGTCAACACCTTCTCTTGATTCCCAAGACTTGACTAATGTAGGCTTAAGGCTCAAGTTTTAATAAATTCTCCTTTAGCTTTCTCCCAATAAGCCTGCTTATTTTCAAAAAAAACACCTTTTATTAGAAGGAAAAGGTAGGGTTTCAACCTTGTAATTTTAGGATTCAACTTGAAATCTTTCAACAAAATATTTCCTGGAACTATGGGAACATCTTCTGTGAATTCCACACATTTGGAACAGAGATTTTCTCTTACCTGTATAGTGCACATTCCACACAGGCAGGGCTTGGTACCCTATAATTTTTAAAAAATATTTATTTATTTTCCCGTTTGTTGTCTTTGTTGTTTTATTGTAGTAGTTATTATTGCTGTTGTTATTGATGTCATCGTTGTTGGATAGGACAGAGAAAAATGGAGAGAGGAAGGGAAGACAGAGAGGGGGAGAGAAAGATAGACACCTGCAGACCTGCTTCACCGCCTGTGAAGTGACTCCCCTGCAGGCAGGGAGCTGGAGGCTCGAATTGGCATCCTTAGGCTGATCCTTGAGCTTTGCTCCATGTGCTCTTAACCCGCTACTCTGCTGCTCAACTCCGTTTCTATCTATAATTAAGCATATTATTTTAAGTTATCCATATTTCATTGTTAATTATTTAACCTTTTAACCCAATTAAATAAATTAGTACATGTCATAAAAGATCAAATATTGCAACCAAATTAAATGTTCACTTGGATATCACATAATGCAGTAAAGCAAAATGTTTGATTTCTGTTACGTTTAACATAAAGTTAAATTCTTGAAGTTTCCATATAATGTATTTCCACTTATAATACTAACAGAAACATTCCCTTGCTTCTTTTTCAGACTGATTTATAAAAGACCCTTTTCCAGATAGAATATAAAACTGAGTACCCCCCCCTTTTAAGGAGTGTAACTATGGGAATCAGGGATATATCCAAATCATAACATTAATATGTCAGACATTCAGCATTCCATGAATTTAGTTGTGTGCACGTAGCTCTGTTCCTCTTTTACTGAGCATACCTTCAACATAAGATTAATTATTATGCCCTGTTTTATGCACCCACTGTGCGCCCGGCAATATATCAAAATAGGGTTGAGTTCTAAAGAATAATAGTAAAATATCACATCAGCAGAGCTTTGGCTTACTCCGAGCTAGCGTATTAGACCAATATATTACTTTTATTTTGCTTCTATTTGTAGTGGCTGAAATAAAATCAGTGCTATGATCTCCATGAATATTTTAATTTTAATGGCCCATGTATGCTTAGTGTTAAAGCAAGGAACAAAACTACCAAAATTATGTGGGGGTGTCATGGTTTTATGGCACTCTGAGAATTACCTGAGGATTTTATCCATGCTGGAAAACTCCACAAGTGATTAATGAATAGCCTTGTGTTCTTAAGTAGTTAAGTACCAAATGGATCTATCAGTAACTGTACTTATGCATGGAATCAATAGGAGCCAACTGAAAAATAACTGCATGGTAGACGATATGAAAGAATCAAGTGCCAGCACTCACCCATTCTTACCTAAATTCTGACAGGTTAAAAATTAGAAGTATTTTGGTAGGGAAGTTGAATTTCTGTTTTCTTTGAACCAAAGTATAATTTGCAGCACTCAACCCCTGAGGGTGTTGGGTACAGCCAAGGCTGTAGTTAATTTGGGGTTTCAAAGACAGAGAACATCCCCTGGTTATTTCATACCACTTCCCCCTTTGAAGGAGTTCTTAAGCAAATGTTTACCTTGTCATCATGTGTAACTTGGGCAATATGTTCTGAGTACTATGGGGTTATGTGCTCTCCACTGTGGGTTATTCACAAAATTTCCTGAAGTTGTTATGCAAAGCAAGTTACTGTGAAGGTTCTCCAAGGTTCTGGTTGACTTGTGTTTAGAATAAGTCTTTTGTTGTTATTTGCTTTCTGACAAAGGAACTGGAAATTGTCTGGACTTTGGAACCAGATTTGTGATGTTTGGATAATGCTCTTAAAGTGAGGGACATATAAGCATGTGGTTTAATTATGCAAAACAAGTAAAAAAAAGATTTAAAATACATTCTCTAAAGGTACGTTTTTGAGAAAAGCTCTTAACACTTGCAATTCTAAAGCACAATGGATTCACACTGTTCACTACAATCCTGTCGTACAATAAACTCACCCATCATCTTCAGAAAGCTGAGTTGCAAAATGCTGTAGAAGCTGTTATTGCTTGTTTCTTGCTACTGTGTCATCTCCACTTATTACAAAGGACAGTTCATTTAGAATGAAAAAATAAAAACCTAGATAGGAGACCAAAATCATTCTCTTCACTTGTGGGTTGTTTTGCCAGGTGTGCAAAATAGGCTCAAAGCCCAGCCTCTTTCACATAGAAAGGAGTTTCAGTGTGGTTCCTCAACCCCACTCTGCCTCTACACACACACACACACACACACACACACACACACACACACACACACACCCTTGAAAATTTAGTAAACAGTGATATCATTTTCCAGCTACTATAGTTTACAAAAATTTAATTCTATTCCCAAATCCTAAAATATAAAAACAAATTTGACAGATTTATTTTCTGATACTTCTCTGAGTTCTTGCAATAAAACCTCATCCTTAACTAAACATGTGTGTACACTGCTAAACTGAATACATAAGATGAACTTATTTTTCTATTCTTTTTTTATAATAAAACATTACATTTTAAAAAATAGTTATTTCTTCCTTTTTGTTGCCCTAGTTTTATTGTTGTAGTTATTGTTGTTATGGAGGTTGTTGTTGTTGAATAAGACAAAGAGAAATGGAGAGAGGAGGAGAAGACAGAGAGGGGGATAGAAAGATAGACACCTGCAGACTTGCTTCACCGCTTGTGAAGTGACTCCCCTGCAGGTGGGGAGCCAGGGCTCGAACCAGGATTCTTACGCCAGTCCTTCCCCTTTGTGCCACGTGTGCTTAACCTGCTGTGCTACCTCCTGACTCACGAACTTATTTTTCATTGGCTTTATCAGAAAAAAAAAAAGAGCTAATATAACAATTACCTATACAACCCAGACATACAATAGCACTGAATGGCTCCCACCAGCATCAAGCACCTCTGTGCTCTTCACACCTTTGGTTAGCAATGCCACTTTGCTTACGACATGGAATGTTTTTCTGCTGCCAATGCCTATGATTTTGAGAAAGTAGTACATATTCTTCAGTTCACCCTTAATGAATTTAGTTATTGTCATCTTATAACTAAAATATAATTAAAATGATAGAATTATCCAGAGAAATTCTGACAGTGGTATTCCTTAAGAAATATCTGACTTTGGAATAGGGCAACAAAATAAAAATCTCTAGAGTTGAGGGCAAGGTCAGAAGTTCGGCTTCATGGGAGGTGGGGAGAAGGGAGAGGATAGGAGAGGACACAGTCTTTTGGTGGTGGGAATGGTGTTTATGTACAGTCTTATTAATTTGTAGTCATATAAATCACTATTCAATTAATTTGAGAGGGGAAAATTGATTGAATGTCTTAAACTTTTTAAAGGACAGAGTCTTTTTAATACATAGGCTGAGTCTTTGATATATTGACTCTCTAAAAAGCTTAGACCAGGTAGAACAGAAGCAACTGGTGGCACAGCTATATACAAATAATGTCAAAGGACATTAATTATGGTGATGTTGTGTATGATACAGCAAATCCTAACAAAGGGATTTTTCAAAGTTAACCCAGTTACAAATAATGTGATTATAGCAATAACTAGCTATTGCCTTCTTAAACCCTAAGACAGCAGGAACCTCCCATTTCCTCTATAGAGCCTATATTTCCCCCAGTCCTGGAACCTCTAGAGTGGGGCTCATGTTCTTGCATGCTTCTCTCAATTCATACCAAATGATATTACATCCACTGATCCTAACCTAATTAACACAACAAGTACCACCTAAGCATGCTTCGCTTCAGACTGTGTCCAGAGACGTCAGGCGTGGAATGTCAACCCTTCACCCTTATTACTCCAGTGAAACCTATCCTTTCATAGGATTCTCTAATTTCATTCCAAGTGGTTCACTTCCCAATAAAGTTCTAAAACCTAGATATAGACCAGGTCCCATGAGATAGAGCATATGTTCACATGTATCTATAAACTAGGGCAAACTATATACCTGAAAGAAAAAGTACACAATAGTCTGCAGTGAGTCAGTATAGTTCCTAATAAAATAGTGTCTGCTTAAACTTAGATACCCTCCTCACCTATTTCCTATTATACTTCCTTCACTCACTCCAAAGCTAACCTTATCAAAGTAAGG
The DNA here is from genome assembly GCF_950295315.1 of Erinaceus europaeus. Taxonomy (NCBI): domain Eukaryota; kingdom Metazoa; phylum Chordata; class Mammalia; order Eulipotyphla; family Erinaceidae; genus Erinaceus; species Erinaceus europaeus. The sequence goes on from NC_080165.1 coordinate 125,500,172, forward strand.
ACTGCAAAAGCTGAATAAGGGCAAGAGACTGGCATATTTTAACAATGATTTTTCAGTCACTGTCAGCCACCCCATCAGCTGGGGCCCTATATGGGGAGTCCTGAGATTCCCAAACAGACATGATGAGCCTAGACCTCCAATCAATCCCTTTCCCCAATGTTACCAGTCATCTCTATCAGGAATAACACAATAGACCCCTTTGTGGGCCCCAATAGGACCTTGCCCTTAACTTGGATCAACAACAGTAGAGAATATTCCATCCTCTGAAGGGAGGATAGATAACATACTCTATGCTCTACCCGAGCAAGTTCAGTCTTGATATTGGGGCAGCTTGAAATGTTCCTACTCATGACCACAGATGTGAGCTCAGATCTACAGGGATGCAGAGGTCACATAGGCTCCTAAGCTGAATATGGGCCCCAGATCAGATCAAATTTATCGGGTTTACAGTCAACAATATTTATAATATTTATACCCCTTTCCCATATTTAGGAGCTATTCTCTTTCCAGATCCAGCTTTCTGGTCTTTCTGCCAGCCATGACATGATCTCCCCAGACAATAACTAGGATGCACCTGCATATCAGATTTCAGGCTCAGGGGAAAAACAAAAAACTAATATAGCCACAGGCCCTTTGGAATATAACTAAAATATTCCTACTAGCTATCTACAGAACGGAGGACCTCCCCCCTCCAACTCTTCATCTGCACTACTCCAGCCTTTAGGTTCATGATTAGTCAACAACTTGTTTGACTTTATATGTTAACTCTCTTTTCAGCTACCAGGTTCCAGATGCTACCATGATGTCAACCAGACTTCCCTGGACAGACGACCCCACCAATGTGTCCTGCAGCTCTAATTCCCCAGAACCCCACCCCACTAGGGAAAGAGAGAGGCAGGCTGGGAGTATGGATCAACCTGTCAATGCCATGTTCAGTGGAGACGCAATTACAGAAGCCAGACCTTCCACCTTCTGCATCCCACAGTGACCTTGGGTCCATACTCCCAGAGGGTTAAAAAATAGTAAAGCAATCAAAGGAGGGAATGGGATACAGAGTTCTGGTGGTGGGGAATTGTGTGAAGTTGTACCCCTCTAATCCTGCAGTTTTTGTCAGTGTTTCCTTTTTATAAATAAATAAATAAATAAATAAATAAATAAATATCACCACCAGAGTTCTGTGTCCTTACTCCTTTCATTGGAAACCATAGTGGTTCTCCTAAGGTTACAGATATGGGTTGACTATTATTTTTATAATTATCTGTTTATGTATGTATTTGTCCATTTTTTTCTACAATCCTGCCTTTTCTTCCTATGTCACACCTACACCTATTACTCTTTCCAAATGTCTTGCCTTTTTTCCTCTTCTCTCTCTGAGTCTTAATGGAATTGGATGTCAGAGCCCTCTAGTCATCTTCCTCTAACATAACTTCTCCTCTCTGGGAGTATGGATCAAAAAAAATTTGGAGGTGTAGAAGATAGGAGTTTGGGTTTCTTTAGTTGTTTCTCCTGGACATGGATATTGGCAGGTAGATCCAGGAATATATTTTTTAATTATGTATGCACAAATAAATAACTATCAACTTGTGTAGAAAATTCTTCCTGTCTGACACATTTTAATTTTCATCTAATCATTCATATATTCTTTTATTCCCATAATCAGCACAGTCAGATCAAAACTTGATTTATAGTTCAGCTAGTCTCAGCCTCAGGGCAATCATATTGTTATTGAAAATTTTCATTTGTTTCCTTTTCATCTTTTTATTAGTTTTAATAATGATTAACAAGATTTCAAGATAACAGAGTGTTGGTATGCATGAGACCCCTTCTGTTTCATTTGGTTTAAATCCCCCCTGCTTAACACTATTCTATTTACATAACCACTTCATTCTATTTACATAACCACTGTTAACAAGTTCCACCCTCCCTCCAGGGCATTGGTGGTTCAGTGATAGGATTCTCGCCTGCTCCACCCCCTCCTTGTCACACTCTAATTTTCACCAGTCACTTTTCTCTCCACCCTCTCTATGTCACATCCTGTTTCCACCCTACTTGGCAAGTATATATAAAGACAGCATTGTGAGTTTTACAGTACTTTACCTTGAGTTTAGCTTAGCTCGTCTTAGATTGTGCTGCGCGTCCTGCATGAATAAAGAGATACTGCCTACAGCTCAACCATGAGTCCCTGGTCATCTGTTACCCGCCCGTGAAGCCAGCCCGGCGAAAACAACCTAGCCCAGTGAAAACAACAACAGAGGTACAATTCCATACCACTCCCGCCACCAGAGTTCTGTATCCCATCCCCTCCAATGGAAGCTTCCCTATTCTATATCCCTCTGCGAGTATGGATCAAAATCTTTATGAGGTGCAGAAGGTGCAAGATCTGGCTTTTTAAATTACTTCTCCACTGGACATGGACACTGGCAGGTCAATCCATACCCTCATCACGTTTCTGTCTTCCCTAGTGGGTAGGAATTCTGAAGAGGTGAGGCTTTGGGACACATTGGTGAGGTCCTCTGCCTAGGGAAGTCAGAATGGTCTCATGGTAGTGTCTACAACTTGGTGGCTGAAAGGAGGTAAGATATAAAGCAGGACAAATTGTTTAATAAACTGGAACTAATTTCCTTGATGCATCACTACATTTGAGACATATTCAGATAGTCAAGGCTGTAACTGAAAATAGTTCTACACATCCTACATAATAAATATCAGATAAGAATAGTTTAATTTCTCCTAAATTGGGCTAAGCAAAAAAAAAAAAAAGTTCAAACATTCATATGCTCAAGAAAGTAAAGAATCAATCTATACATAAATGTGAATAAGAAAGACTTTGTAAAGATGAGATCTTGTCTTTCGCTATAACATGGTTGGAACTGGAAGGGATCATGCTAAGTGAAGTAAGTCATAATAAGAAAACTAGCAGATAGCTTTACCCAAAAGAGGGAACTAATAAGCATGGTAAGGAAAAATATAGGATAAAACATAAAAACGCTTTTGGCCAATTTCAATAACTCTAAGAATTCTAAAAGGGGAAGTGGGAGGGAACTAAGAGGGACATGGAGACCCAGCAGCCAATGGTAGAGAGACGAGGCATCTGGTAGCAGATGAGATGGGCTAACGCCTACTGAGGTATGACATTGTATCTCTATAGCAACAGTCTTATAAAAAAGTAAAAAATGTAAAACCCAGTAAAAACAAATTCTCAAAACACTAAAAATAAGTGTACCAAAAATATACTTCTCTTAAAAAAGATGACCTCCATAAAACTGAATATAGCGAAAGTAGTGAAAAATGAAAGAGAAAATGGGGGGAGGGGGAGGAACTGAGGAATAGGATAGAAAAAAAAAAAAAGGAAATAGAAAAAAGGAAATAAGCAAGAAAAAAATAGAGTAAGCAGGAGAGAAAAGAGGACCAGAAGCAAAAGAAATGAAGGCCTGTGAGGTCTAGCTATGACACGGGACGCTAAACTGTCACTGAACTGAGAGAAAAGTAGTAATAGGTGGAAAGCTAAGATGGAATGGGCAAAGAAGCCAGAAGGTCAGGGACAAGCAATTTCTCACCAACCCCACTAGTGTAGGTTGCCATCACCAGGGTTTTAATAGTTTTCTGGCACCATCCTGATCCATATGACTTTTATTTTTGTCCAGAGTTAGAATTGTTGGGAACATGTGTGAGCCTGATAGAGCTTAGGGAGAACCACCCCCATCTTTGGATGGAGGTCTGAGAAGATAACCTCTTGGTAAGTCTCTCTCAACCAAGGTGAGCATAAGGGGGGAAACTCAGACTTGGTTCTTTCCTTCTTGACTCTCAGGCCCACAGATACCCCAGTACTTCCCTCCATTAACTGCAGGCCACATGGCCACAGATTCACTCATTCAAAGTCACCTTCTGATCATAGAAGAACACACCTTATCACACACTTCATCACACACCTCAGACCCCAGACAAGAGAGATTCCAAACTATATGGCCTTTTGATATTCATCTTCTCTCTGTCTCACCCTACAGGTTTAACCCCTATGCTTCTCTCAAATACCTTTGGATAATTAAGTTGCTTGTGTTATGGAAAATAACTGTCTTGTATCTCATCAATTCCTGTCATACCAACCCCCTACCTTAGGGGCATGCTGACTGTTAAGAAACCTGTAATTTCTGTCATATTGCAACAATAATTACCTCCATTGCTTTTCTATTTAACTCAAGTCCACTTTGCTAATAAAGGGACTCTAGGATTCTGGGACTCTAAGGACTCAGATTCTAGATTCACGCTAAGAGTCCCCTGGTGTCTTTTACTTCGTGTCACCCCTGTCGTGAGCGAGAAAGAACCAGCCCGTTACCTTTCCCCTGGAGGACACCCTGCCGGAGAAGGAGAGAGACACCCCGAAATAGAATAATCTTTGAAAACATAAATTACAATCATGTTTCTTTCCTGTCCAAAACATTCTGCTGCCTTCCCCTCATACTCAAAATAAATTTCAAAATCCTTGTTAGAGTTGTAAGAGCCATACATTATCTGGTCTAACTCATCTCTTCTATATAGCATGTTACAAGACTTTCTTTTGCCTCTTTAAATGGGGGCTATTTCCTCTCCAGGATATTTTCACTCAAAAATTTCCTCCCAAGTGAGAGAAGATTCTCTGCTGGCTCCTTAATTTTTTTAGTTCACACTTCAAGTCACTTTGATACTGTCTCATTGTCTAACAGAAGAAACACAATAAATGTCTACTGGATGAATAAATCAATGTTATGAAATATTCAGTTTAAGAATAATTAATAATAATAGTCCCTGGGAATATTTGTTTCTTCAGATAACTAAGAGGCATCTTGTAAAAAAAAAAACTTATATTCATCTGAAGTACAGAAATAGAGTCAATAAATGAGAATAACAGGAACATGATGAGCTCGAGTTTCTTTTTTTATTTTCTAAATGTTGAACTCTGATACAGCAAACTCAAATAGCAAATAATGAGCACGATAAATAAAAGATAAGGGATATTCATTTAGAGTTACTCCTTAAATTCCAAAGTGATAGCAACTGTGATAATTTGATTAAGAATTCACACTAGACTCTTATTTCATGGTATATGTAAATATGCTATGGTCAGGGTTATTAAGAGATTTGTACTATTGCTCTCTGAGCTACCAGTTCTCCCTTTAGTGTTGATGACTTTGATAAGCTCTGTTGTCATGAACCTCATCTCTACCAAATTTCATTATTCAGCAAACAAAACCCCCAAGTCATATCCGTATCTGTCTTTTCTTAATTGTCCTTTATTTAAATAGTTTGCTATATTAGTCTGGCATTGTCTAACTCTTTCAATAAATAACACATCTTATGGAAACCACCAGAATATTCTTCCAAACTAAATTTCTCTATATTTATATAAATCCCTAGTGATTCAGTTTTAGTGTTACTGTTTTTGTTATTCTTAAAGAAAACACTTCGTATTTAGAACTGTATCAGTATTTTAAATCTATTTACTATACATTTTAAATAGTCTTTTCTGTATTAATTTGAATGGGCAATGATTATTTGGGGCAATTTTTAAATTAATCTAAAAGATTATTTTCCCTACCTGTGCATATTTAATAATGGGATGAGAGTAAATACTCTGGTACTTCTACTCCCATAATTTCAGAGCAGAAAAAATTTTCACTTTTGACTCTCAAAGTTCTAACCCATGATGTAGGCTACTATCTCAGAGATAAGGGTCACATGGAGTTGTCATGGAAGATGACACATTATGAGAAGGAAGAATCCAGATGGAAGAACTCTGAAGCCTCAGACATGTGAGTGAAGTCATTGTAGACATCCCAATGCAGCTATCATCTGACTGCAGGAGTACAAGAAACTTCAAGAAAAGCAACAGAAAAACTTCCCCGCTGAGCTACAGCCAATCCATAGAATCATGAATAATAATAAAATTCTAAGTTTTAGGGTGATTTGTTAGGCAGCAATAACCAAAATAGGCAGTCATGCTAGAAGCATAAACTTTTATGGATGGAATGGTTTTCAATATTAATTAAACTGTCCTGTATCATGAGTTATTCTGTTATTTGTTTACACTATAAACTTTTAAAGGACTAGGAGTATAGTTTAGTGGTTCTTATAAGCACTATGAAATACTTCTTATATTATCTGCAGTGCATTTTATATGGCCATCAGATATATTTGTTCTTGCAACTTTTAGAATAAAACTATTTTTATTATAAATCTTTTCTATAGATACAAAAATCTGAATGATACTATTTGTGTGATTTCAGAATCTAAAGCATTTTGATACTACTTGTATCTTGTATCTTTAAACTTTTCATAAATGAAACAGCAGTTATTCAACTAAGAAAAAAAACATAAATGCAGTAAGATCTCCTTTAGAAACCAAGAAGAAAATGACTCAGCTGCATCTAGAAATAAAATAATGTTTTAAATTCCAAATGATTGAGTAATATTTTATTATTTTTCTCAAGGGCATAGAATCTATATTACTGGCAATAACATCCCAAAGCACTTTACAAGAGTAGGGTGAGTAATAGTGAAATGATTGCATTTCCAGAAAAAGACACTTACCAAGTTTATGGCTGGTTCTTTCTGCACTTCTTCAGTGATTCAGTCTTTTGGCTAGACATTTTCACTTCTTTTACATCACTGGAGGCTTGACCAAAATATATTTCATGTGACCACACAATTTAAGATTAGCCACATAATTTCAGTCTCATTCATCAATGACAACTAAGCACATAACTTCAGATTCACATTCTTAAATAGCTAGGACTAGTTCAGTGATCTCATTGGCCAAATATCTCTAGCTATATAATTTTGTACCTACATCACATATCATTTGAAAATATATATATTTCTTGTAATTTCCAAAGCTTCGTAACTGAGCTCCCCTTCCCGCCACCCCCACCAGGTAGAAAGATTGGGGTGGGGGAAGAGGAGAGATCATAGCATCAAAACTTTCTCCAGTGTGGGTACTAAGGCCTTAGACTTAGGTCACAAGTTTAGCAAAACAGGGATCTTCCCAAGTGACCTACTGTATATACAAAGAATATCTGTATACCTGACAATAAATCTCACTATGTTTATTTTCCTGTTGTGGAGCTGTTATAAGTATGCGGATCATTTGAAGGCTTACCTACATTTGAAATCACAAAGAACATAAAAACCAAGACAATAAAATGATAGAAATTTGTGAAATTTCAGTTAAAGATGTTAAATATCAATACTATTAGAAACTTGGGGGAGTCGGGCGGTAGCGCAACGGGTTAAGCGCATGTGGCGCAAAGCGCAAGGACCGGCTTAAGGATCCCGGTTCGAGGGCTCCTGGCTCCCCACCTGCAGGGGAGTCACTTCACAGGCGGTGAAGCAGGTCTGCAGGTGTCTGTCTTTCTCTCCCCCTCTCTGTCTTCCCCTCCTCTCTCCATTTCTCTCTGTTCTATCCAACAACAATGACATGAATAACAACAACAATAAAAAAACAAGGGCAACAAAAAGGAAAATAAATATTAAAAAAAAAGAAACTTGGCAATTAAAGTTTTACATTTAAAAATGTCCAAGACTATACATACATATATATGTATATATATACATATATATATATTCCTTCAAAAATTGATTGCCAGAGTATATGTATTTACTACACACTATCACAGGTAGTAATCTGAATTTCCTCTAAACTGTCTGAGTAAGTAATAGAATTAAAAAACTGTACAGTGCCAGGGGGTAGTGTACTTGGTAAAGTGTACATATTACCATGTCCCACAGACCCAGGACTTGAACCCTGGGTTTCTACTTGTAGGGCAGAAGCTCAACAAGCACTGGAGCAGCACTGCAGATGTCTTTTTTTAAATGTTTATTTATTTATTCTCTTTTGTTGCCCTTGTTTTATTGTTGTAGTTACTATTGTTATTGATGTCGTCATTGTTGGATAGAACAGAGAGAAATGGAGAGAGGGGAAGACAGAGGGGGAGAGAAAGATAGATTCCTATAGACCTGCTTCACCGCTTGTGAAGCGAACCCCTGCAGGTGGGGAGCGGGAGCTTGAACTGGGATCCTTAGCTAGTCCTTGAGCTTTGCACCACGTGCGCTTAACCTGTTGCGCTAACTCAACACCTGACTCCCGCAGATGTCTTTTTATTTTTTTCTGTGTGTGTCTCTCTCCCTCCCTATAACTCTCTGTATCAGTATCAAAAACGGGGAAAATATGATCACAAGGTGCAGTAGAGTTGTGCATCTATCCAGTTCCAGCAATAAGCCTGACAGGAAAAAGGAAAACACACACACACACACACAGTATCAAATCTATTAATTCAGTATTCTAACATCTAAAAAAATCACTGTAGTCCAATATGCAAAGATTTCTGGCTTCATGACTTAATAGTTTTTAAAGGAGTAGTGGATTTTACAAAAAACTTCTCAGCTGAATAAGTGCAAGAGACTGGCATACATTAATTATGGCTCTTTGGTTACTACCAGGCCACCCCATCACCTGGGGCCCTAATCAGGGAGTCCCGGGATTCCCACACAAACATGATGGATCTAGACCTCTAACAGATCCCTCCAGCCAGTATCACTGGTCATCTCCATCAGGAACAACATAATGAACCCCTTTGTGGGCCCTTATAGGACCTTGCCCTCACTGTGGATCAACAATGGGACTCCTTCATTCTCCGAAGGGAGGTTGGGCAACATACACTACCACTTGAAGTAAATGGGTCCTGAAATTAGTGCAGCCCAGAATGTTCCTAGCTATGACCTCAGACCTACAGGGATTCTGAGGGATGCTCCTCTGCTGAATATGGGCCCCAGATCAAATTGATGGGGCTTATCTTTATATATTTATATAACAGTATACACAGTTATATACTTATATAAAAGTATGTAAGTATTTATATACTTTTCCCATATTTGGGAGTTACTCTTTTCCCTAATCCAGCTTTCTAGTCCTTTTTCCAACTATGACACCATCTCACCAGACAATAACCTGGGTCCACCTGCATGTTAGCTATCAGACTCAGGCAAAATCTAGTAAAGTCATGGGCCCCTTGGAATATACTTAAAATAGACCTACTAGCTTTTTCCAAAATGGAGATCCCCAAATCTTCATCTGCACTATTCCAGCCTTTAGGTTCATGATTAGTCAACAATTTGTTCTGCTTTATATCTTAATTCTTTTTCAGCCACCAGGTTCCAGATGTTACCATGACACCAACCAGACTTCCCTGGAGAGATGATCCCACCAATGTGTCCAAGAAGCTCCATTTCTTCAGAGCCCAGCCCCACTAGTGAAAGAGAGAGATAGGCTGGGAGTATGGATCAACCTGCCAAAGCCCATGTTCAACACAGAAGCAATTACAGAAGCCAGACCTTCCACCTTCTTCACCCTACAATGATCCTGGGTCCATACTCCCAGAGGGATAAAGAACAGGAAAGCTCTCAAGGAAGGGGATGGGATACAAAGTTCTGGTGTTGGGAATTATGTGGAATTGTATGGTCTTGTCAATATTTCCATTTAATAAATTTTTAAAAATTAAAAAAAAACTTTTCAGAGACATCTATATAATATATACTTTTCCTTCCTTCAGTGACAGAATTCTAATTGTGCTCAGACACAGACTGCTTGCCAAAAATTAATTTTAAAAAAAGACCTTACAAGTATATTTAACAAAAAGGTGTGAGACATGTAAAATAAAAACTATCTGGCATTGATAAAGGGGACAGAAAAAAAAAAGCCTATATCATTGGATTGAAGAATTTATAATGTAAAAATATCCACAGTATCTAAAGCAGTCAATTTACAGATCTAATATAATCCTTATCAAAATCCTAGTGGAACTTTGCACAGAAAAAGAACTAACTATTCTAATGTTTATAAGCAAGTCAAAAAAAGACCCCAAATAGTCAAAGCAATTCTAACAAAAATATAGCTGGAAGCATCATACTTTTTAATCTAAAGTCATAGCCAAAGCTAACTTATCAAAACAATATATAACAGGAGTATGAAGGAAACAGATATTTTGGGTATTATAATAGAAGAACCCACAGAGATTAGTCCAATGAATTCTTAACAAAGACATGAAGAACATAAACAAAGGAAAAAATATATAGTATCTTCAACAAATGACATTGGGTAAATTGGATATCCATTTGCAAAAGAATGAAACTACACATCATTCTCACATTGTTCTTAAAAATTAATTGAAAATGGACCAAAGTCTTAAATGTGAGACCTAAAACCATAAAAATTTTAGAAGAAAACATAGGGGAAAAGATTTCTGGCATTAATCTTGAAAGTGATTTCTTGGATAAGACATTAAAAGCTAAAATAAAGATAGGACTATATCAAACTAAAGAACATTTTTACATATATATTAAAAAGCCAGCAGTAAATCAAAATATTTACAACCGATCTCATTGTAAGTTAATATAGAAAAAAATACATAAGGAAGATATACAACTTAATTTTTTAAAAAAGCAAATAACTGAATTAAAAGTTGCACGTAAAAAAGATAACTCTGTATCATTTACTATGCTGTGCATTTACCATGGACTAATTGGACATAAAAAGATAACTGTATTATTTACTATGCTGTTTCTGTCAGTCTTCAACCCTCCATTATTCTTCAGAAGTCTGAATATAAGGTGCCTCTCACTCACCCTCCTTGAGTGCTCTGCAAAAAGCAACAACTAATGAACATGTTAAATATGATAAAAATGTATGGTCTGAAAGTAAGGAAAACAAAAGCTGGATAAAGCAAGATACCAGCATACTTTAATCATGGCTCTTTTGGTCACATCCAGCCACCCTATCATCCAGAACCCTAGTCAGGGAGTCCTGGGATTCCCACATAGATATGATGGGCCTAGACCTCTAACATATCTGTCTCTCCACCATCACTGATCATCTCTACCAGGAACAATATCATAAACCCTCTTGTGGGCGTCTACAGGATCCACAATGTAGAACAATGTTAGGGACTGCCCTACTCTCTGAAGGGAGGCTGTGTCATACTCTGCCACTCAAGGAGGAAGTGAGTGCAGCCTAGAATGTTCCTAGCTATGACCATGGAATGTGAACTCAGATTGACAAGGATGCAGAGGTTACACAGGCTCCTGTGCTGAATATGGGCCCCAGATCAGATTGATGGGGTTTATAGTTAATGGTATTTATATACTTTCCCCATATTTGGGAGCTACTCTCTGCCCTGACATACCTTTTTGTCCTATTTCCAACTCTGATACCATCTCCCCACATAATACCTTTATCTCACTTGCATGTTAGCTGTTAGGCTCAGGCAAAAATTAGTAAAGTCATGGGTCCCTTGGTATATAGTTGCGGAGGTCATATAGGTTCCTAAGCTGAATATGGGCTCCAGATCAGATCAAATTGATGGGGTTTACAGTCAACAAAATTTACACACATTTCTCATATTTGGAAGCTACTTCCTTCCCTGATGCACTTTCTGGTCCTTTCTCCAGCCATGACATCATCTCCTCAGACAATAACTTGGATCCACCTGTGTATCAGATGTCAGACTCAGGAAAAAAAAAAAAAAAGAAAAACACTAGTATAGTCACAGGCCCTTTGGAACATAACTAAAATAGGCCTACTAGCTATCTACAAAACAGAGACCCATTGTTGGTATGCTTCTAAATTCTGCTTCTAAGACGCCCTTCTGTTTCATTGGTTTCACCCCCCTGCTTAACACTGTATTCTATTTACACAAACCACTGTTAACTAAGCACTGCCCTGCCTCCAGGACATTGGTTTAATCCCATTGGTTCATACTTTTTGCTCTGCCCCCTCTCCTTGTCACACCCTGATTTCCACCAATCTCTTTTTGCTCCACCCTCTCTATGTCACATCCTGTTTCCACCCTACTTGGTGAGTATATATACAGCTGCTCTGTCACCAGAATCATCAGAAGCACTTCACCAGGACTTCCATCTCTAAGAGGCTCTGGAGAGAGCCTATAAGCTGATCTGCACTGGCAGCCCCAGGATATATAAGGACAAGACTGTGATTAGAGATAGCTTAGATTGCACTGCATTCCACATGAATAAAGACTAAACTGCATACCACTCAGCCATGAGTCTCTGGTCGTCTTTCTACAGCCCGTGAAGCTAGCCCCGCCTGGCAACTTTCTGGTCCTTTTTCCAGCCATGACATCATCACCTCAGATGATAACTTGGATCCACCTGTGTATCAGATGTCAGACTCAGGAAAAAAAAAAAAAACACTAGCATAGTCACAGGCCCTTTGGAATATTACTAAAATAGGCCTACTAGCTATCTACAAAACAGAGACCCCAGTCCCAACTTTTCATCTGCACTATTCCACCCATTAGGTTCATGATTACTCAACAATTTGTTCTGCTTTATGTTAACTCTTCTTTCAGCCACCAAGTTCCAGATGCTATCATGATGCGAATCAGACTTCCCTGGACAGACAACCCCACCAATGTGTCCTGGAGCCCCTCTTCCCCAGAGTCCTGCCCCATTAGGGAAAGAGAGAGGCAGGATAGGATTACGGATCGGCCTGCCAACGCCCATGTTCAGCGGGGAAGCAATTACAGAAGCCAGACCTTCCACCTTCTGCATTCCACAATGACCCTGGGTCCATGCTCCTAAAGGGATAAAGAATAGGAAAGCTGTCAAGGGAGGGGGTGGGATACGGAGGTCTGGTGGTGGGAATTGTGTGTAGTTGTACCCCTCTTATCCTATGGTTTTTATAAATAAAAAATAATAAAATAGAATAAGTAGACTTCCTAGCTTTTTCCAAATGAAGACCCCAAATCTCATATGCTCTATTCCTACCTTTAGGTTTCTGATTATGAAATAATTTGATCTGTTTGATATCATAATACCTTTCAGCCACCAAGTTGTAGATGCTACCATGACTCTAACCTGATTTCCCTGGGCAGATGACCTCCCATGTATCCTGGAACCCCACCTCTCCAGAGCCCTGCCCCCTAGGGAAAGATAGAAACAGGCTGGGAGCATGGGTCGACATGCCACCACCCAGGTCCAATCGAGAAGCTATTACAAAAGCCAGACTTCCCAACTTCTTCAACCCATAATGATCCTGGGTCCATACTCCCAGAGGGATAAAGAATAGGAAAACTTCCAATGGAGGGGATGGGATATGGAATTCTGGTGGTAAGAACTGTGTGGAATTGTACCCCTCTTATCCTCAGGTCTTGTTGATAGTTATTAAATCAATTTAAAAAATTTAAGCATGGTCTGCATTTATAAATTCAGGAATTACTCACAAAATGACATTCTTGAAAACATTATCTGATCTACTTAACATCAAAATTCATCAAAAATTCACATACAGCACTAATAAGAAATGTTTATTAGAGTTAGAAATGTTCTTTCCCTTTGAGCAATCCATAAAAAATTAAAAAAAAAAATTTTTTAATCTGATGACAGGGCCAGGTGGTGGCACACCTGGTTCAGCACACACATTATTACAGCGCACAAGGACTTGGGCCCAAGCCCCTGGATGCCACCACAAGGGGAAAGCCTCAATAGTGATGAAATAGGGCTACAGATGTCTCTCTCCCTCTATCTTAATTTCTCTTTGTCCTATCCAATAAAATAGAAAGGAGGAAAAGAAAAAGAAAGGGAAAGGAAAGAAGAGAAAAGAGGAGAAAAGGAAAGGAAGGAAGGGAGGGAAGGGAAGGGAAGGGAAGGGAAGGGAAGGGAAGGGAAGGGAAGGGAAGGGAAGGGAAGGGAAGGGAAGGGAAGGGAAGGGAAGGGAAGGGAAGGGAAGGGAAGGGAAGAGAGGAAAGAAAAGGTAGCATCCAACCGTAAGACAGGGAGCAGATGACAAGTGGTTCATGTGTATCACAAAGTGAGGTCGCCAGACTGGTGGGCCTCCCAACTGACTGAGGAAAGATCTCAGATGGTCAGGATACACTGTCATAGACAACCACTTCTCCAACACCATGGGACTGGCTGGCCTTCATCTCACAGTGGTTTCTCCTCCTCTACCTTACCATCACCCCACTGGCCCATCAAACACCTCAGTACAGGTTAAGTGAAGTTAGATTTTTATCTAAATTTTTTTAAATTTATGCCTAATTTTACAATTTCATATGAAAAACATCAATTTGTAAATTACTAAGTAAAATCTGAAATTTCTGGGCTTCAGAAATGCATCACTTCAATCCTTATTACAGAAAAACAAGTTAAGTATTTGACTTTTTCACCACTTGTAATGATTTCTGGAACCAGTTAATGACGTTAACCATTTAATTAGGATACTTCTGTAACTTTGGATTTTAAATGCAAGAATTCAGTAAGACATTTGATAAGGATAAGTTTAGTGCTTCTCAGCACTAATGGCAAAGTAAGCATGTTATTATTTTTCTCTGTTTCACAGGTCTTTATTTATGTATTCTCCCAATTTTCAAAAATTAAATAAATATGAGTATAAATAAAAATAAAAATGAGTAGAACAGGTTTAAAAGCTAATTCTTCATTTTGTGCACTTTCAGGGTCCTATGCATGTAGTATACCCTCTTGTCAGTGAAGTGGCTTCTTCAGAACATTCTGCAAGAATATTAAGCCCTGTTATTGCATTACTATAGATTGTGCACCAACTTGGAAATAGTTCTCTGCCTAACCATGATGCATGTTTATAAAGAAAAATCGTAACTTTTCTGATAGCCCAGTATAAACAGATGTAGGAGTCACCTCAAGATACAACTGTACTCAATTTTTTTCCTTATTAGTGATTTAATATTGATTTATAAAATTACCTATCAATAGAGGTATAATTCATTATCGTTCCCACCAAAGTTCTGAATCCCCAATCCCTCTACTGCAAATCACAACAGTTTTCCTAAGGTTGTAGATATGGGTTAACTATATTTTATACACCTGTCTATATTTGTGTAATTACCCCCCTTTTTAAATAAAATTATCTTTATTCTTATTTATTGTATAGATAACCAGAAACTGAGAGGGAACAGGTTGAGAGAGGGAGAAATAGAGACACCCGCGACACTACTTCACCACTGACAAAGCTTCCTACCTGCAGGTGGGTACTGGGAGCTTGAACCTGGGTCATATACATGTGCGCTCAACCAGGCGCGCCACCACCTTTTAAAGGTCCACTTTGAAGACAGCTCATACAGCAACAACTTGTACCCTCAGAGCATCATGAGCAGAGACTGTGGCCACTTGGGGGCACCCAGGCAAGAGTGGGCTGGTGGAGCTGCACTGGACAGGCAGCAATGTCTACAAGGCCAAGTTCATCTCCTCGACCACTGTGCACGCCTAACAGGTGGAGTCTGAGGACAGGTCTCAGCTGATGGTGAAACCCATGACCTCTTCACGCTGGAAGAGGCCCTGCCCAAGAGGATGCAGTCTAATGTCCCTCAGCACGGGGCTCCCCAGGACCACGTCTTCTCCTCAGATGAAGATGTGAAGCCCGCCAAGTGAACCCGGGTGTAAGGGGGCCTAGATTTTAAGTTCATCTGTAGGGAGCTAAGGATATGGTGGTGGGAACTGCATTAATCTATACTCCTATTAACCTATTAAATAAATTAATTTAAAAGTAAAGAAATATACCTCTTCAAATTAATTCATAGTTTTTTATTTACAATCTGTCAAACATATAACAGTAACAAAATAGGGTGTAATGAACTGTAGGCCACATTAAAGGAATAAGCACAATTCCTCAATAATATATAGTCCTCTGTGTTTACTTGAGGTTGATTAACAAATACAAATACACACACCCTCAAATAGCTGGTATTTTAATTAAAAAAAAAAAAAAAAAGATGCACGGGTAGATAGCATACTGGTTATGCAAACAGACTCTCATGCCTGAGGCTCCCAAAGTCCCAGGTTCAATCCCCTGCACTACAATAAGCCAGAGATGAGCAGTGCTCTGGTAAAAAAAAAAAAAAAAAATCAAAGTGCCTCCATTGCATATTACCAGCTAAAATAATATACCATGTTTTTAAAAAATGTATCCTTTGACTTCTAGCCTCGACTCTTCTTTAGAATTACCTGTAAGGAGGAAAATGAAGATTCATATTAAACTTAAAGATACACACACACACACACACACACACACACACACACACACACAAATAATTCAGCCATAGATGATACAATGAGAATAGGACTTACAGGTATGGGGTCCCAAGATCCATTTCCCCAGCACATGTATGGGGGTAATGCTCTGTAAGTATGGTTCTCGTTCTCTCTCTCTCTCTCCCTTAATAGTTAATTCTATAAAAAGACATATACAAAGAGGCAGACTGTAAAAATAAATTACTATTTCACTCTTGGTCAATCAGAAAAAAGCTCTCTCTATATAACAGCACTGTAACTATCCCAGTAAGTATACAGCACATTATGTTACCTAAGTTTATCTGACCCCAGAAGCTTTCCATGCTGAGTCACCCATTAACATAAATGGAAGTAATGATTTCAGAACTCTCTCCTAAATACTCTGTTACATTCTATAGAACTATCAGTAAAAAAACAATCTCCCCTGTTTATGAAATTTAATTTACATAGCAATACAACCCACTATGTAAATTGCTATGTGGAAAACTAAGAAATGTTATGCATGTACAAGCTATTGTATTTACTGTTGAATGTAAAACATTAATTCCCCAATAAAGAAATAAAAAAATTTAAAAAAAAAGAAATTTAATTTACAAGTACTCAGATATCAAAACAAGGTTTAAAAACCAAGTGGATAATAAGGAAGCCTTAAAATGATCAAGTAATAAATTTTAATATATTTCAAGGTTATAAACTTAAGTATACAGAGATTTTTGCAAACCATACAATAGTTCATTTCCTTTTGCATGGCAATAAAGTAGTGGCCATTAGAAATCCATAGTGGGAGTCCGCGGTAACACAGCGGGTTAAGCGCACATGGTGTAAAGCGCAAGGGCTGGTGAAAGGATCCCGGTTCAAGCCCGCCCCCACCCCAGCTCCCCACCTGCAAGGGAGTCTCTTCACAGGTAGTGAAGCAGGTCTGCAGGTGTCTATCTTTCTCTCCCCATCTCTGTCTTCTCCTCCTCTCTCAATTTCTCTCTGTCCTATTTAACAATAACGACATCAATAACAACAATAATAACTACAACAAGAGAAACAAAAGGGAATAAATATGAAAGAAAGAAAGAAAGAAAGAAAGAGAGAAAGAAAGAAAGCCATAGTACAGATATGATGAAAAGTGAATGT
Organism: Erinaceus europaeus; assembly: GCF_950295315.1. NCBI lineage: Eukaryota > Metazoa > Chordata > Mammalia > Eulipotyphla > Erinaceidae > Erinaceus > Erinaceus europaeus. Next base: position 125,517,386 of record NC_080165.1, read on the forward strand.
AGAACTGGGTGGGTGTGCACCTGGTTAAGTGCACATTACCATCTGCAAGGACCTGGGTTCACTCCCCCATCCCTCACTTGTAAGGAGAAAGCTTCACAAGTGGTAAAGCAGTGTTGCCAGTGACCCTCTGTTTCTCTCTTCCCTCTCAATTTCTCTGTCCTATCAAAATAAAATTTTAAAATCTTTTTTTAAAAAGTAAATCTCACTCTCAGGCAGAAGTTGAAAAACAAGATCAGAAAAGAAAACACAAGTAGAACCTGAAATGGAATTGGCATATCGCACCAAAGTAAAAGACTCTGGGGTTGGGTGGGTGGGGAGAATACAGGTCCATGAAGGATGACAGAGGACCTGGTGGGGGTTGTATTGTTATATGGGAAACTGGGGAATGTTATGCATGTACAAACTACTGTATTTACTGTTGAATGTAAAACATTAATTCCCCAATAAAGAAATAAAAAAAGAAGAAAAAAGTAAATCTAACTCATAATTAAAAACCACTGAATTGAAAAGTCAAGCATTAATTCCCTCAACAAGGCTGAATAAGAGTCTAAATTAGACAGAGATAAGAAAACCAGGCCATATTTTTGAAATCAACTCTTACTCGACAGAAGAAATTCAGATTTTACCTTTGCTGCAGCCATTACATGCTCTTTTTTAATGACTCCACATTTATCCTCACATGCTTTTGTTCTGGACTCTTCTGCTAATCGGTGAATAAACAATAAGCAATTCAAATGCACCTTAAGAGATAAAATTGCAGAAAACAATAATTTTTATTCAAGTATCAATGCTCTGAGATAATAAAAAATTTAAAAAACAGAAAATTCCAAAATTTAATGGCATACTAGCTAAAAATGTGATTTAAAAAGTCATACTCCTTTATGTAAAGTAGTAGTATTCAGTTTAATGTAGATTCCATAAAAAAGATATTTAGGAGGAGCTGGGCGGTAGTGCAGCGGGTTAAGCACATGTGGAAGCATAAGGACCAGCATAAGGATCCCGGTTCAAGACCCAAGCTCCCCACCTGCAGGGGAGTCACTTCACAAGCATTGAAGCAGGTCTGCAGGTGTCTATCTTTCTCTCCCCCTGTCTTCCCTTCCTCTCTCCATTTCTCTGTCATATCCAACAACGACAACATCATCAACAACAATAATAACTACAACAATAAAAAAACAAGGGCAACAAAAGGGAATAAAATTATATAAAAAATATATATTTAGTTATTACAATACATGAAATAAGGCTAGTTAAGGCTAACCAAAGGCCATAGGTGGTAACACTGTGATTAAATATCATTATATCAAAACTCTGGAAATCCTGGATGTGGCACAGTGAGCTGCCTCAATTTAATTTTCCCTTTAGGATCACACTATTATTTAAATTATTGGTAGAATCTCTTCCATACTTTGTTTTTATGTTGGTTGCCTGAGGTAACTACATGTTTAGGTCCAATTAGTACTTTTAATTGTAGTCACTGACATGCAGTGAGAAGAATGACTAATATGAAATATTTAATGTTAACTATCATGTGTAATGCATTACACCATACTCCCACAGTTCTGAATGTTACATAACTAGGCAATGTATTTATTATTTTTACTATGCAGCAAGATACTCTGTCTCCTTTAATTCTCATAAGAACTCCCGAGGTAAAGCAAACAAGTTTGATTTTATACATTTTATCATGGCTTGCTTTCTTTCTTTCTTTCTTTCTTTCTTTCTTTCTTTCTTTCTTCCCCTTTTCACCAGAGTCCTACTTAGTTTTGTCTTGGTTGGGTTTTGAGGACTAAGCAAGGAATCCAAGGCCTCAGGCATGAAAGTCATCTACATAACCATTAAGCTATCTCCCTTCCCCCCTCCCATTTCCTTTTTCAGCAAAAAAAAATATATATATATACAAGACAGGATTTCCTTTCTATGTAAAATTCCCAACTCTAAAGATAAATAGCTTCCAGATGCCCTTAGGATAATTCCAAATTAATAGTAACTAGCAGGTGAGTAGGCTTTTCTAGTTTCAGCTTGAACTTTTATCACTATTATTTGTCACAAATAAAACTGTGTCTACATACAGGTAATCAGTTTGTAGACTTCTCTGAAAAATCTAATGCCCCCAATCGGTAAGATTCTGTAGATCCACGGTTCCCTAAACTTGCTACCACCACACACCATGTATGCAGCAATTATCATCTCTCTTCCTCACTGTATTTACTATAAGGTAAGAACTACTGATATCCAATACTGTATTTCAACTGGTGTTAAACTTAAGGCTCAATAAGCAGAAGTTACTCCATCACTTCAAGAGCAAAAGCAGATCTCCCCATAGTTCATAGACCAATCATCCCCATAAACCTATACTTCCAAGGCTTGGTTTGTTTTGAGTTACTAACCTAAACTGAACAGTCATTTCCTCTTCTTGGGCAGGCATGATGTGTCACAAATACTAAGACAAGTCGATATTACTTTGTTTTATATTATGGAAGAACGTGAGGACAAAAGACACTGTGGCAGAATGGGAGAAGGAAACTATAGCACCAAAGAATCCTTAATGCAGTGGAGGCTGGGCTTGAACCCAGCTGGGGCACATAACAAAACACAGTATCCAAGAAAGCTAGTTTTGCTCAGCCCCTAGAATTTGTTACATATTCCTCTGTCATCAAACAGTGGAGTACAGTCCCTTAAATGCACTGGAATTTAAATTATCAGCCAAAACAACTACATGTTAAGATGTCTAGTGAGGTACTGATAGGAACTTGAAAAAAAATAAGATATTCCATCTAGTACTAACATTGTGGGGAAAAAAAGTCACATAATCATAATCAGAGTTACATAAACCATTAGCACACAGATATCTACACAACATAACACCCTACTAAATCTAAAAGCTAAATGTGACGCAGGAAAAATAAACAATTTATTCAAATTTAACTAACACCAGCCTGGAAAAATGCAATCAAATAACACATATCCCAAGAATTGCAGAAAAGTAAAACAAGTCTGTTATTGTTGTAAGTTACATCAATCCACGTAGTAACCATTAAATTCCAGAATGCAGTCTGAATGTTTAACGTACCATGGCAAACACTAAGAAATCAAAAGTTCCTAACTCAACGTTTCCATTTTCATGTGAAAATCAAATTGAAAAAATTAAATACAAGTGTGTGGAAACAGACAGTAGAAAGACAAGATTAATAAGGCACCTTCTGCAACCCCATAAAGAATTCTGGTTCATATCCCCAGATGGAGAGAAATGTTAAGGGATGACCAGAGGGCTCTGAACTCCAATTCCATCAAGGTCTGGAAGAGAGAAGAGGAAAAAATAGGAAGGACAATCAGAAGTAGCAATAGGTGTGCATGTGATTTAGAAAGGGAGAGAAGCTTTCTAGCCATGACATCATCTCCCCAAACAATAACTTGGGTCCACCTGCATATCAGATGTCAGGCTCAGGGAAAAACTAGTACAGTCATGAGCCCTTTGGAATATAAGTATTCCAAAATACTATTAGCTATCTACAAAACGGAGACCCCAAATCTTGATCTGCAATATTCCAGCCTTTAGGTTCATGATTAGTCAACAACTTGTTGGCTTTATATGTTAACTCTCTTTTCAGCCAGCAGGTTCCAGATGCTACCATGATGTCAACCAGACTTCCCTGGAAAGACAACCCCAACAATGCATCCTGGAGACTCCCCAGAACCCCGCCCCACTAGGGAAAGAAGAGAGGCAGGCTGGGAGTATGGATCGACCTGTCAATGCCCATGTTCAGCAAGGAAGCAATTACAGAAGCCAGACCTTCCACCTTCTGTACCCCATAATATCCCTGGGCCCATACTCCCAGAGGGATAAGAATAGGAAAGCTATCAGGGGAGGGGATGGGATACGGAGATCTGGTGGGGGGAACTGTGTGGAGTTGTACCCCTCTTATCCTATGGTTTTGTCAGTGTTTCCTTTTCTAGAAATAAAAATTTTAAAAAAAGGTAAAGAAAGCAGGACCATAGAAAAAACGGATATATATATATATACATTATTATAATATATATAAAATAGTCAACCCATATCTGTGACCTTGGGATAACTACTGCAGTTTCCAAGAAGGGAATGGAGACACAGAACTGTTGTGGAATTGTACCCCCGCTATCTATACATAATTTTTTAAATCACTAATAAAAAAATATTAAGAGGTTAAAAAAAAAAAAAGCTTCACTGAGGAAGTGACATCTGAAGTGGATTTGGAACTTGCTTTGCCGAGTCGGTTATATTTCAAGCCCTTTAGTAAGGACATCAAGCTCAGTATTAGACTTGAGTTCCTGAACGTCAATGTTTAAGAAAATTGGTAAACAAAAGAATGTGGCCAATCCCTTCCCATGTTAAAAAAAATAAAGAAATGCAGATATCTGCCTTCCAGCGGGCCCTAAGATGCGCTGGGACAGGCTGGGCCGCGCCGGCCTACGTAGTAACTCTGGGCCTAAAGCACTGGCTGCCGGCGGCAAAATAAAGCTCCGATTTATTTTCCCAAAGCTCCCCCTACCCTCCTCCCAGCCCAGGAAGCCACACAATCTCACCAGTAAGTCGCCGCCTGTCCCTAAACGAAGATGAGGTTTCTGTCGCTTGAAGACGCGCCGTAGAAAGCCGCGGGGAGCCTTCCGCTTGATCAGCTTCCTTTGAGAGACTGTGGTCGAAGGCGCCATTCTTTCCCGCAGGCACTAAGGGATGGTTTCTGAGGTCCCCCGAGCGCCTGCTGGACCCGGGAAAAAACGCTCAGCTGCTCCAGATGATATTCAGGCTCTAACTCTCCAGCCACGACTATTTTGAAAATGCCGCCCAGACCGCAGGGCGCAGGGCGCTCAGCAGTGACGTCACGTCCTTCAGGCCCCGCCCCCAAAGCCGAGCTGTTGGTAGGACCAGTCCTGAGAGCATGCCTTGAGACCTCATTAAAAGGCCTAGACTGTTCGAGCCCTCAGTTACCCACTTGCAGGGGAGTCGCTTCACAAGCAGTGAAGCAGGTCTGCAGGTGTCTATCTTTCTCTCCCCCTCTGTCTTCCCCTCTTTCTCCATTTCTCTCTGTCCTATCCTGTAACGACATCAATAACTACAGCAATAAAAATCAACAAGGGGAGCGAGAGGGAATAAATAAATTAATTAATTAATTAACAATAATACTAAAAGGCCAGGGGTTTCTTACTTTATGTCTGAATTACACCGTCTCTGCAACTAATTCTATGTTCTATGTTAGGTAGTGGGGAACGTTGACTTTTTAGGGCAGCTACACTTACTCTCCAGCCTAACTTAACCCTAAACTAATACAGATTCATACATAGATGAATAAAAAGAAATTGGTTATATTTAATCTTAAAGGGGGGGGGCTAAACTTCCTAGCAAGACTGATTTTTAAAAAATATTTATTTATTTATTTCCTTTTTGTTGCCCTTGTTTCCATTGTTGTTGATGTCGTCGTTGTTGGTAGGAGAGAGAAATGGAGAGAGGAGGGGAAGACAGAGAGGGGGGAGAGAAAGACAGACACCTGCAGACCTGCGTCACCACTTGTGAAGTGACTCCCCTGCAGGTGGGGAGCCGGGGGCTCGAACCGGGATTCTTGAGCCAGTCCCTGCGCTTTGCGCCACGTGCGCTTAACCTGCTGCGCTACCGCCCGACTCCCCTGCAAGACTGATTTTAACAGCTAATACTACACACTTTGGCAGTCTCGTTTGGTTTTATTTGAGATCTTTCTGTGATTCTAGCTTTTCTTTATGATTGCTGCTGTTTCCTTTCATTTTAAGGTCTCTCCATAATGTTGTAATAATTCAGACATGCTTAAATACTATGTCATTGATACTTTTACTATTTCTCCAAGCAATTAACTTTTCTACTTCATGAATTGTCTTTGTTGGATTGTTTTGAATCTGTATACATGCTGTACTATTTCCATCCTTTAAAAAATAATTTCATTTTCAACTACTCCCCTTTCACACAGAAATTAAAAACTAGATGACTGGCTTTGTTACTTGTAATTCCGTTTTGCTAGTCTCTCTTAAACTCACAGCAGTCAACTGATTGTGTCATCAGTCCACCAAGGCAATTTTGATCAACATGAACAATAATGTGATACTTTCAAATCAAATGGTCAATTCTCAGGTTTCAGGGTTTTGTTTTAAATTTTTTAACAAATGATATTTGTTGGCTCTTTTAATCTTTTCCCACAAGAAATATTCTTTCCCCAGTGGACAAAAATGTTACTTTGTTTTTCCTCCTACCTTGCATTTAGTTTCCTTGTGTAACTCTTCTTTGTGTCACTACTCCCTAAATATTGGAGTATGCCTCCCCGTCTCTGTTCTCCAATTCTTTTCTATCTAAACTTATTTACTGATATTAGAACTTTAAATACCATATGTACATCTTCAGCTGATTCTCTTTTCTAAACCTCAGACATTGAATGCTAAATTTACATTGGCACTTAAAATTCAAGTATAGTGTAAATTTTTATTTACATGTCTAAGTTACTTATTTTTTTTATTTTAAAATTTATTAGTGAGAGAATGGTTTTTTATCTACTATCAAGTCCCAGATTATGTTCTTCCCCCCCCCCCAGATTATGTTCTTTTTTTTCTTTTTTATTTAAGAAAGTATTAATAAGCAAAACCATAGGGTAGGAGGGGTACAACTCCACACAATTCCCACCACCCAATCTCCATATCCCACCCCCTCCCCTGATAGCTTTCCCATTCTCTATCCCTCTGGGAGCATGGACCCAGGGTCATTGTGGGTTGCAGAAGGTAGAAGGTCTGGCTTCTGTAATTGCTTCCCCGCTGAACATGGGCGTTGACTGGTCAGTCCATACTCCCAGTCTGCCTCTCTCTTTCCCTAGAAGGGTGGGTCTCTGGGGAAGCTGAGCTCCAGGACGCATTGGTGGGGTCTTCAGTCTAGGGAAGCCTGGCTGGCATCCTGATGACATCTGAAATCTGGTGACTGAAAAGAGAGTTAACATACAAAGCCAATCAAATTGTTGAGCAATCATGGACCCAAAGCTTGGAATAGTGGAGAGGAAGTGTTAGGGGGATACTCACTGCAAACTCTAGTGTACTTCTGCTTTCAGGTATATATTTTGCAGTAGTTTACGGATACGTGTGAACATATGCTCTCTCACACAGAAACTGGTGTATATCTAGGTTTTGGGACTTTGTTAGAAAGTGAACCACCTGAGATGGAATTAGAGTATACTATGAAAGGAAAGGTCTCACCCGAGTAATGAAGCTGAAGGGTTGTCATTCCACACGTGAAGTCTCTGGACACAGTCTGAAGTGAAGCATGTTGAGGTGGCAATCGTTGCATTGATTAAGCTGTGATCTGCAGACGCAATATTATTTGATATGGATTGGGAGAGGCATACGGGAAAGTGGGCCCTATCCAAGGGTTCCAGAATTGGGGGAAGAAGAGGCTTTATAGTGGAGATGTGAGGTTCCTGCTGTCTTAGGGTTCAAAAAGACAATCGATAGTTAATGTTATCATCACATTATTTGGTAACTGGGTTAACTTTGAAAAGTCCTTTTGTTAGTTAGGGTTTGCTGTACAGTACCCAGTATCTTGTATATAGCTGTGCTATTGGTTGCTTCTGATCTACTTGGTCTAGGCTTTTGAGACAGTCTGCATATCAATTACACAGCCTATATATTAAAAAGATTCAGTTTGTGTTTTGAAAAACTTTGAGACATACAATTAATTATCCCCCTCTCATATTAATTAACTAGTGATTTATATGACTACATTTTACTAGGAGTGTACATAAACACCATTCCCACCACCAAAAGACTATGACCCATCCCTCCCACCCACTCCCACCCCCCACTGTCCCAGGAAGCTGCAGGTCTACCCCTCACCACAGGGCTTTTACTTTGGTGCCCTACTTACAATTTGGTCAGGTCCTGCTTTTAGTTTCCCTTTCAGATCTTCTAAGTCAGCTTCTGTTGATGAGTGGGATCATCCCATACTCATCTTTATCTTTCTGACTTAGCTCACTTAAAATAATTCCTTCTAGCTCTGTCCAAGATAGGACAGAGAAGGCAGGTTCATTATTCTTGATAGCTGCATAGTATTCCATTGTGTATATATACCACAGCTTTCTCAGCCACTCATCTGGTGTTGGGCACCTGGGTTGCTTCCAGGTTTTAGCTATTATGAATTGTGCTGCTGTGAACATAGGAGTACACACCTCTTTTTGGTTGGGTGTTATGGAGTCCTTGGGGTATAACCCCAGGAGAGGAATTACTGGATCATATGGAAGGTCCATGTCTAGCCTTCTGAGAGTTTTCCAGACTGCTCTCCACAGAGGCTGTACCAATTTACATTCCCACCAGCAATGTAAAAGGGTTCCTCTGTCCCCACAACCTCTCCAGCATTTGTTGCTGCTGTCCTTTTTGATGTAAGCCATTCTTACAGGAGTGAGGTGGTATCTTAGTGTTGTCTTAATTTGCATTTCTCTGACGATCAGTGACCTAGAGCAGTTTTTCATATGTTTGTTAGCCTTTTGGATCTCCTCTGTAGTGAATGTTTTGTTCATATCCTCTGCCCATTTTTGGATGGGGTCATTTGCTTTTTTGGTGCTAAGTTTGCTAAGCTCTTTATATATTTTGGTGATTAATTTCTTGTCTGATGTATGTGAAGATCTTCTCCCATTCTGTGAAGAGTCTCTTTGTTTGTTTAATAGTTTCTTTGGATGTGCAGAAGCTTTTCAATTTGATGTAGTCCCATTGGTTTGTTTCTGCTTTAGTCTTCCTTGCAATTGGGTTTGATTCATCAAAGATGTCCTTGAGGTGTAGGTGGGAAAGTGTTTTACCAATGTTTTCCTCTAAGTATTTGATTGTTTCTGGCCTGACATCTAGGTCTTTGATCCATTTGGAGTTGATTTTTGTCTCTGGTGAGATAAAGTAATTTAATTTCATTCTTCTGCATGTTACAACCCAGTTTTCCCAGCACCATTTATTGAAGAGAGCCTCCTTTTTCCATTCAATCCTTTGGGCCCCCTTATCAAAGATTAGGTGTTCATAGGTGTGGGTATTTATTTCTGGGCTTTCAATTCTGTTCCACTGGTCTGTGTGCCTTTTTTTGTTCCAGTACCATGCTGTTTTGATGATGATGGCTTTATAATATAGTTTAAAGTCTGGGCGTGTGATGCCTCCATTTCTGATTCTTTTCCTCAAGATGGTTTTGGCAATTCTAGGTGTTTTCAGGTTCCAGATAAATGATTGTAGTGTTTGTTCTATTCTCTTAAAGAAGCTTGGTGGAACTTTGATGGGTATTGCATTAAATTTGTATATGGCTCTGGGGAGAATATTCATTTTTATGATATTTATCCTTCCAATCCATGAGCATGGGATATCTTTCCATTTCTTGGTATCAGTTTCTATTTCCTTGAGTAGCGACTCATAGTTTTCAGCATACAAGTCTTTCGTTTCTTTAGTCAACTTTATTCCTAGGTATTTGATTGATTTTGCTGAAACAGTAAAGGGCAGTGATTTCTGGATGTCTTCTTCCTAAGATTTAGTATTTGCATAAAGAAATGCCACTGATTTTTGTACATTGTATTTGTAGCCTGATATCTTGCTATATTGCCTAATAACTTCCAGTAGTTTTCTGCTGGATTCTTTAGATTTTTCTATGTATACTATCATATCATCTGCAAATAATGTGAGAGCTTGACTTCTTCCCTTCCAATCTGTATTTTTGATTTCTTTCTCTTGCCTGATTGCTATAGCAAGAACTTCCAATACTATGTTAAAGAGTAACAGTGACAGTGGACAGCCCTGTCTAGTCTCTGATCTGAGGGGGAATGCTTTCAGCTTCTGTCCATTGAGTATGATGTTGGCTGTAGGTTTGCTATATATAGACTCCACTATCTTGAGGAATTTCCCATCTATTCCCTTTTTTTGTAGAGTTTTGAGCATGAATGGGTGTTGGATTTTGTCAAAGGCTTTCTCTGCATCTATTGAGATAATCATGTGGTTTTTGGCTTTGCTTTTATTGATGTGGTGAATGACATTGATTGACTTACAGATGTTGAACCAGTCTTGCATTCCTGGGATAGTTACTTAGTTCTAAGTCTCTATATGCAAAGCCTGCTTCTCCCATTGTTTCTTTCTTTTTTTTCAAATATATTTATTTATTTATTATTGATAGAGAAATTGAGAGGGGAGGGGGACATAGAGAGGAAAAGACACAGAAGGACACCTGAAGCTCTGCTTCACCACATATGAAGCTTTTCCCCTGCAGATGGGGACCAAGAGCTTGAACCTAGATCCTTGTGTACTGTAATGTATCCACTTAACCAGATGTGCCACCACTTGGCCCCTCCCATTGTTTCTTTTTGACAGCTGTTATAACTTACATCCTTCCAGTTACAAAAGTCTAATTATTAGGATTAGCTTTGACTCTTTCCTTTTATCCTTACCATCTTTCAACATATCCTATAACTTCTACTTACAATATCTGATTACTTTTAGAGATCAAGCCCCTGTCATTTTTCACTGAACACAAGACTTGACTGTGCCTCAGTGTGTTTTTATTTATCTTTGACAGAAGAACCAGATTTAAATCCTTGATACTCTTTTCCTCAACTTCACTCTACTCCCCTCAGAAATAAAAATCCCTGGGCAGGGGTAGTTAACATAATGGTTATGCAAACAGACTTCCATGCCTGAGGCTCCAAAGTCCCAGGTTCAAACCCCTGCACCACCATAAGCCAGAGCTGAGCAGTGTTCTGGTAAAAAAATAAAGAAATAAACATCCCTACAAAGATCTACCAAGACTTAACTACCCCCCCCCTGTCAAGTGTACATTATATACTCACACAAAGTAACTCTCTGACCCTATCTCCCCAAATTCAACAACTGCCTCTCCTCTGACTATATTTCCTTGCTAGGTCTCAGACATATCTGAAATCCTTTAAACACACTAAATACTCCCTGGTAGGGTATCTTCAGTCACCACTCCCTCTTATTAATAATTGTATGAAAAATGACACTAATAAGTTTTAATAGACTAGTAGAGGATCCGGTTACTGCCAGTTGATAGATAACTACCTATTTTCCAAGTTAAAGAAAATATTATCCTAAGAACTTTGAAAAATGTCATGTGGGGGGCCAAACACTGGTGTACCTAGTGAAGTATACATGTTACAGTGTGCAAGAACTCAAGTTCAAGGCCTGTATACCCACCTCGGGGGGGTGGGGAAGCACCATAAGCAGTGAAGCAGTACACTAGGGATCACTCTCTGTATATCTGTCTCTTTCTCTTTCTCTCTGTATTTCCCCATCCCTCTCAATTTCTCTCTGTCCCTATCCAATCAACACATAAATAAATAACAATATTAAAAAATAAATAAAAAAGAAAAATGGTGTGTGTACATGTGTGTTTATTTGGAAGAAACATACCAAACTATAAACACTGTTTTTAAATAATGACATGAATTATTTCTAAAAAAATATTTTAAATGTTGTCTAATTTTTGTAATAGCAGACTTTAGAAAATGATGACATGTATTGGTTTTATATGGTTCATACTTGGTATTAACTGATACATAGTTTATAATGTTTACTAAACAATGCCCTTCAAAATACCTAAATAAGGAAAAAATTTAAATTTTTTATTTAACAATTGTTTACAGAATTATAAGATTACAGGGCTATACTTTCATGCCTATATATGCATGTCAATAATTCCCTAAAGCTACCATAAAAATTCCTATGTTCTTTGACACTACCCTTTCCAGTCACATCCATTTTGTCAAAAATGACACATTATCATCTTTCCTTTTAATTGAATAATAGTATTTCACTGAATATATATTGCACAACTTCTTTATCCAGTTATCTGTCAATAGACACTTAAATTGCTTGCATGTACTTGCTATTATGAATACTGCGGCTGTGAACATGTGGTGTGTTTATCTTTCAGAATTATTGTTTCTATGTCCTTTGTATATATGATGAGGAGCATTGCTAGATCATAACATATTTCCATTTTTTACCTTTTCCTTTCTTTTTGATAGGGAATAAAACACAGTGAGAAGTAAGGAAAGAAAGAGAGAGAGAGAGGGAGAGAGAGAGAGAGAGAAAGAAAGAGAGAAAGATTTGCAGCACGGTTCTTCCTCTGGTGAATTTTCTTCCCTGAAGGTGAGTACAAAGGGCTCAAATATGTGCATTCTACCCAATGAAGCTTAATCAAATCCCAAGGAGATTTTCATTTTAGTTTTTTTTTTATTTTACAAGTAGGCTTTTGCTTTATTTTTAAAATATTTGAGCAAGTGTTTGCTGAGCAATTGCATTGGATATAGAGTTCTGTTAAATGGAAAAGAGAGTATTAAAATTAGTGGACATCCGGTCTTCTCATAAAGACAAGGGCATACAACCTTAAAATAATTATTATATTGTTCAAAATAATGCATGTACAGTATCAGCCTTGTTCATAAAAAAGATACATGTAATAAGTACTCAGAAAAAAAGGGAATAGCTGAAATGATATAGTACATATTATTTATTTAGTTAGTTTATTGAATAGAGACAGAGAAAAATCTCAAGATTTGTCTAATGTATGGTATATTAAAAAATCTCCCATTTAGTAGGGTGACTTTCTGTTTTGGGGATGAGTTCAGTTTGATGTGGTCCCAGTGGTTTGTTTTTGCTTTTGTTTTCCTTGGTTTGGGGCTCTAGTCTCTGAAGGCATTTTTGTATCAAGAAGCATGAAGTGCTTTGCCATTGTTTTCTTCTACATATTGTATGGTTTCTGTGTAACATCCAGGAGTTTGATCCATTTAGACATGACTTTTGAGCATGGTGATATGTGGTGGCCCTATTTCATTCATTTTCATGTTTCAATCCAACTTTCTCAACAAATTATGGAAAAGACTTTCCATTCTCCATTTAGAAGATTGTTTCTTTTTAAAACTTTTATTATTTTTATTTACTTATTGGATAGAGGCAGCCAGAAACTGAGAAGCAGGAGGAGACAGAGAAGGAGAGAGATAGAGAGACACCTGCAACCCTTCTTCAACACTTGCCTCTACAGGTGGGGACCAGGGGCATGAACCTGGGTCCTTGCACATTGTAACATGTGCACTCAACCAGGTGTACCACCACCCTGCCCCCTAGAAGATTGTTTCTAACTTATGTCTTTGATCTTGCTAGCAAATCACTACAGGAAGTGTTAGTAGCAAACAGTGTTTAGTTAGAATCTTAGTTTGCAGATCGTTTTTGACATGTGTAGTATAAAGGACTTTTAAAATTCTGTTGATTATAAATACTGATTAAATAAAAAAATTAATCTTCCAGATGAAGTTCAATTGCCCCCCCAAAAAAATGTAACTCTGAATTATTTGTATTGTGGTTCCATTCAACATTGTAAGATACAAAATTTTGGAATCTGTACTATTTTAGTATTTCATCTACCCAGTTATTTGTAAGACAAATTACTCTAGAAGCTTAGAAACTTTCCACCTTACTTATGTGGTCTCTTAATTTTCATATTTCAAGTGTTTAGCTTAGCTAAGTGAACTTATAATCTTCTTCCCCTATTAGTGATCTATTTTTCATATTTATTATGAAATTATTAGAGGGCCACAAATTCATTTTCCAATATTGATGAAAGATAATTGGCTTTGAAATGAAGAGTTTTTATAAATGCCAGAAGTCTTATACTGTTTTTCAATTTTTTTTCTTCATAGTCCAATGTTGGCTTTGAACTACAGCATAATAGTCAAGAGGAAATGAACATTGCTAGAAAATACCAAGAAAATATAAACTATCATAACCTGAAGTAAAAACTACAATAATTTTTTCTGTATCTTTTTATTATCAGTTTATACCCAATGAAGAACAGTTGTTACTGGAACATTATTTGGAACAGATTAAGGCAAAATTAGAGAAATACTACGGTTCAATTTTACTCAGTTGGCAATAAAACCAGAACAAATCATCATTAATTTACTTTGATTTAGTGTTACCAACTAGTTTTCCAGTTGACACTGTTTTCCACAAATAAGTTGTAATGGATTCTGTAAGATAACTGAATGATAGCCACTGGCTAACTGTTAAGGGAAAAAATGGAACAGGCATTTGCAATCAGATAAAACATTTCATTTTTCTATCCATAAAGCAGCCACAATAGTTTCGGGGTTGGGGGGGACACACCTAGAATTTTAAGCAGATGGGGAAAATAACAACATAGTGTGTGACTTAGAAAAGGTACTAAGTCCTGTGGGCCAGGTCATGGCACATCTGGTTAAATGCACACTTTATAGTGTACAAGGACCCAGGATCAAGCCCCTGGTCCTCGCCTGCTAAGGGAAAAATTCACAAGTGATAAATCAGGGCTGGAGATCTCTGTCTTTTTTGCTCTCTATTTCCCCTCTGCTCTCAATTTCTCTCTTATTTTTTAAACTTATTATTATTCAATAATAAGTTTTAAAAAGGAAAAAAGGTATGAAGTCCTGCAAGATACTTCATGTGCACAATCCATTTCCAGCTTGACCCTCATCAAACTGGGGAAAGCTCCAGTGCGATGGTAACTTTCCGTCTCTGTCTCTCCTATACTTTTTTATACCAAGTTTTATAATGCATCATGATTTCCAGGTTTCAAAGGAGTTGCTTTAGCAGGAAGCAAAACAAATAGTGGTATGTGGGTAGACAAGTTTACAATATAGGAAGCAGTCATTGGGTCTAGACATTCTATATCTAAAGTCAATATCATTATGGCTACTGTGCTTCACTGAGCCTTTGTTTTTTCCTTTCCATAATCAAGGATTAAAGATTAATTCAGGAGCTATTGCTTCCCAAAAACTGTTGTTCTTTTAACCCCATCCATATTTGAAGAACAAAGCAGGTGGTTTACTGGGTCCAAAGTCCTTCTGGTACTGAAGTAGACATTAATTATGCATCAAGTCAGGAAATCATCAGATGCCTAATTGGAATGTGCTGATATGCCCTATTTGAAGTTTACTTGATGGACAATGCTATCTAGACATACATTCTTTTTTTTTTTCTAGGCAGACATTCTAATTTACTTAATTTAATAGTAATAAGACATTACTATTGAATTACTATTCTTTTCAGCTGTTCCTGGGATTTTGATGACACATCAATGGTCTCAATTCTTTACAGCTGCCATCAGAGGCAGGAGTGTGTACATTTCTAACACACTTAACTCTGGACTCAACTAAGGTTTCTTTGATCAGTGGAATTATCTCATACATGATACAACCAGAAGTGAAAACAAATCTTGTGCTTTGAGATTTGTTCTCATGGGTTGTCATCACAACTATGAGAATATGCATCAGTGAGCAGAGTATGTGGAATAAAGCTGACTTATTACTTTGAAAATGATAAACTAAGAAAGTCCCCAGTCAACCATTGACTAGAGACTTACATGGAGGATAGTCCTGCTGAGATCTGTGACACTAAACCCAGAGCATTAAAAAATGTCTAACAACATGTAGACTTATGGGTCAAAGTTAAGTTACTACTTTCACCAAAATGGTAAGTTACCAAGAAAAAAAATCTAACCAGAAAATGACTATCATGGAATGTTTATGTCATTTTCTAATAAAACTATTCTTTTGATAATGTATTTGTTTGGCAAAAATTGAAGCAACATTCACTACTATAACCTCTCCTAATATGTGTCTTCCCTTCATTAACTCTAGAAGCAATTAAATTTTCATTAAGTAATCCAGTTACAGTTAGTATCTCAAATTTGCATTTTAAAATTTTTGAGTTTGAAAACCTGTTTAGATCAAAAACAAATTTCTATAGGGGTGGACTGCTTCCAGAATATAATAATTTAACCAGAAATTGGAAAATTATTAGGAATATTTTTAAATAAATCAAAAAGCAAATTTTACACTAAAAATTTAAATAAGTTTTATAATTGTTGAATATATATATTTTTAAATTTTATTGAGGGGATTAATGCTTTACAGTGCAGTTATTGATAAATGGATACAATTTCATTATGCAGCATACCCCAAAGTTTGCTTCTGCCCCTCCTTCCCCCCTTTTCACCAGAGTCATTTTCTTTATTCTAATATACTTTATGTTATTCCTCCTTGTTGCTATTAAGTCCCATGTATAAGTCATTCAGTATTTGCCCTTCTCTTTTTAGCTTATCTTACTTAACATGATGTCTACACATTCTATCCAAGTAGATGCAAAAGATGACTTCACATTTTTAAATGCTGAGTAGAATTCCATCATAGAGATAGACCACAATTTTTTCTTAGCCACTCATTTTTCATTGGACGTTTGAGTTACTTTCAACTTTTGGTGTTTACAAATTCTTCTACTGTGAATATGGGCATATGTAGATCTCCTCTGATAGGTGTTTGTTTCCTTTAGGTAAACCCCTAGGAGAGAAATTTCAGGGTCATGGGGTAAGTGCACTTATTGTGTTTTGAGAAATCGCAAGACCGTTTTCCATAAAGGTTGGACCAATTTACACTCCCACCAGCAGTGTACAAGTGCTTCTTTTCCACCATCCTCTCCAACATTTTTTGTTGCTGTCCTTTTTTTTAAAATTTTTATATTTATTTATTTATTTTCCCTTTTGTTGCCCTTGTTTTTCATTGTTGTTGTTATTATTGTTATTGATGTCATCATTGTTGGATAGGACAGAGAGAAATGGAGAGTGGAGGGAAAGACAGAGAGGGGGAAAGAAAGACCGACACCTGCTGACCTGCTTCATTGCCTGAGAAGCGACTCCCCTACAGATGGGGAGCCAGGGGCTCCAACCAGGATCCTTATTCCTGGTCCTTGTGCTTTGCACCACATGAGCTTAACCCACTGCTACCTCCAGACTCCCATAACTGTCCTTTCTAATGTATGAAAGTCTCACAGCTGTAAAGTTGTTTCTCATTGATGTCTTTATTTGCGTTTTTTTTTTAATTTTTTATTTAAGAAAGGATTAATGAACAAAACCATAAGGTAGGAGGGGTACAACTCTACACAATTCCCACCACCCAATCTCCATAACCCACCCCTCCCCTGATAGCTTTCCCATTCTCTATCCCTCTGGGAGCATGGACCCAGGGTCATTGAGGGTTGCAGAAGGTAGAAGGTCTGGCTTCTGTAATTGCTTCCCCGCTGAACATGGGCATTGACTGGTCGGTCCATACTCCCAGTCTGCCTCTCTCTTTCCCTAGTAGGGTGGGTCTCTGGGGAAGCTGAGCTCCAGGACACATTGGTGGGGTCTTTAATGCATTTTTTTTTTTAACAATCAGTGACTTTGAACACTTTCTCATGTACCTACTAGTCCTCTGGATTTCTTCAATTGTAAAGTTTCTGTTTTTGCCTCATTTTCTGAAGGTTTTTTTTTTTTTTTTTGGTTTTGTTTTGTTTTTGGTGTTAAGTTTACTGAGCTCCTGGTTTTTGGTTATTAATTCCCTTATCCGAAGTATATTGTATAAAGATCCCCTTCCATACTGTAAGATCTCTTTCTGTTTGGATGGTTGTACACTTTGCTGTGCAAAATCTTTTTATTTTGATGTAGTACCATTTGTTTTTGTTTGCTGTTGAATTTGAATCTTTAAAGACATTTTTGAAGCATAGATTGTGAAGTGTTCTGCCAATGGTTTCTTTTATATACTTGATTATTTCCAGACTAATATCCATGTTTTTCATCTATTTAGAGTTTACTTTTAAGCATGGTGATATGTGGTGGTCTTATTTGTTTGCATGTTTCAATCCAATTTTTCCAACAGCACTTGTCAAAGAGACTGTCCTTCCTTCACTTAATGTTTTGGGTCCCCCTGTCAAAAATTAGTTGTCCATACATGTGGGGGTCAATTGTTGTACTTTTAAATTAGAAGAATACACAAAATTTTGTGTGATTCTGACACATGGTAAATAAAATAAACTTTTAAGCTTGCATTGATTTTTGATTATAGGTTAATGTGTGCATCAACATTTGTCTTTGTTCTCTATTTTACTAAAATACTATGCTATCCAGCATAGATTCCTGATTTTCTACTGTCAAACAGCTTTTGTTAAACAGGTAAATTCTTGGCAAACAAATGGCAGACATGTTTTTCTTTTTAGATAAATGTTAATAATTACAGATTCTGTAGTAATGCAGTTACTGGGCAAGTACATTGCAAACTACTTGAAAAGAAAACATCTGGTTTGCAGTTGTAAAACTGAAAACAATTAAAACATTTAAACAACATTTTGTTTTTCATGAAAATCTGTGAAAATGTATTTTGTAAGTTCTAATTAGTGGTTGACTTTTCTCTGTTTTTAGAATGTGAATCTTACTCAAATAATTTTTAAGTTCAACAAAGCTGTTACTATAATTGATATTATATTGGAACACCCGACTAATTAAATGATAAATATAAAACATACATACATTTGGTATGTAGAAATAAACAGTGCAGTATTCAAGTTTTTTGTGTTGGGGGCCTGTAAAATAAAGGAAAAGTCTTTGACATTTTATGAGAAATGATCAATTAGGTATATCATAAAAACCTGAAAATTCAGTTAAACTATGTTTTGAAAGAAAAGAAAAATAAAGAACTTGAAGTATGGAATCAGAAATATTTTTTCCCTACTCACAACCCCTTTAAGATATGAGCTATTTATTTTGACTCTAGAATAAAACATTGGTAGGCCTGTGTTGCTTTATAGTTTTAGGTAATAATAAGTATTGTACTGATATCAGGTTTCAAAGCTTGGATTTTTACTTAATATGTCCAGTCTTCTATAATTGTCCAAGTTTCCAGCTTCATTAAAATAAGAACTTCAACTGTTCCTCAGGTGGAATTTTTAGACCTATTAGAAGAAGTCAATAATAGGAAAGAAAGATAATCTTTTATCTTTTTCTCACTCTTTCCCTTGGGTCTTCACTCCTATACCTTTATCTTGTTAACTGGAATTTTTGAACCTTGCTTCCAGAGACAATATGAGAGAAAGACAAATAAAAAGTTGTGGGCTGATTGCACACATTACAATGCTCAAGGACAGGTGTTCAAGCCCCCCAGTCTCTACCTGCTGGGGAAAAGCTTCATGAGTGATAAAGCAGTGCTGCACTTGTCTCTCTCTCTTGTTCTATTTCCCCCTTCCCCTCTCAATTTCTCTCTCTATATAAATATAAATGCCAATGTTTAAAAATAAAAACACAAATGCTATACAAAGTATTTCCACCTTTAAAAATATTTATTTATATTTTAATTGTTTTTTATGATATTTTATTTATTTATTGGATTGAGACAATCAGAAATTGAGAGGAAGGGGGAGCTAGACAGAGGGAGAGATAGAGAGAGAGAGAGAGACAGAGACACCTACAACACTGCTTCACCACTCAAAGTTTTCCCTTGCAGGTGGGGGCTGGGGGCTCGAACGTGGGTCCTTATGCATTGTAACATGTGCATTCAACCATATGCGCCACCACCCAGCCCCTTTATTTCCACCTTTAAATGAACAGTGCTACTGAAATTATTTAATATCACATACAGTCATATTTTTATAATCTCTATAATATTATGAAATGAAGACTAAAAGATTTGTACAACTAAAATGATTGATTGTCAAGAGTTCTAGGAGAATGGGTTCTTCTTTGAACATTTTACAGAATTCCTTAGTATAGCCATGTAGACCTGGGCTTTTGTTCTTGGGTAGACTTTTGATAACTATTTCAATTTTTGCTCTAGTGATTCGTCTGTTAAGTTTCTGTTTTGTTTGTTTTTCTTTTTATTTTTTTGTCTGCTAGGTTTATCTACTTCCTCTTGTGTCAAGGTTGATAGTTGGTATATCTACTATACTGGTATACAAGTGGCTTCAGTTAACATCCTACTTTGTTAGGAGCATATCTGGAACCTGAGGTTTGAATCTCAAAAGTGCTGATTCCCACCAGAATTCAGAGGTTTCACTTAAGACTCAAGTCAACATATTTACAAATATGGCAGGGTAAGCACATTGTAACAACATAAGAACAAATTCAGTTTGCATTAAAAGTAGAGAGGCTAAAAAAAAAAAAAATAGGCAAGGTCTGGTGATAAGTAGTGAAAAGCTGCCATGTTTGGGATCCAGAACTTCATTTGTGATGTCAGCTATTGGAGAAGGGTAGGACAGCTTCTCTGGCACAACATCAAGCAACAGCTGCCAAAAGTTGAGAAAAGACTTTGAAGACCCATTGGCAACGAGTCCAACTATCTCAGATTGGCTTAATTCAGTACCTATATTTATACTGCTTTCATAGGTGTGTATCAGGGCCACCTGTTAGTTTTATTTTGGGCTTGAATTCTCAGCATAAATAAGATTTTATCTATCTTCACCTCTCACACATCAATTTGTCAATAGTTTTTATCTGTTTTAATTGATGATGTAAGTAATTTAATTATATCCGTTTCTTGATTAGTCAGGAGCATTATCATCTCAACACATGTAACAATATATACCTATCCACAATGTGGTATATGTACACAGTTATTATATACCCATACACAGTGGAACATAAAGGCTTGATTCTATTTGGAGAGGCATAGATAAAAACAGTAAATATTAAGTAAGTATTGGATAGAAGGTGGTTTGCCACTAAGTCAATGAAGTTCATCAGGACTTCATAAAGCATGTGGGCTTCCTAATAGGATATTGTATTTCCCAATGCATTGTTACTTTGTAAAATTACATCTTGTGCTAATTATAAATGTGTATTTTAAAAGTTCTATTTCTTCTAATATACTAATAAAATTTTAAAAAACAATTCTTTACTAGACATCCATTTTAAAGTAGCTTACTTTGAGGAACACAAAAGTTTGTTAGAGTCTCACTGTAAGGTCACTTCAGCTTTTTAATGGAAAAAAGGAGATCATAATATTAATTATTGTAATTTATATTTTAAATTTATACCTTTGTAAAGTAAAATGTTCAGAAGATACTTTGAGTTCTATTGCCAAATATATCTATTATCTTTTGTTTCTTATAATGAAATATCTCATAGTATTATCTCAGATTGCCAAAGTTATTTATATTTAAAGAGCTTTATACTTCTTTCTAGATAAACTTGCTGAGCTGAAGGGAAGAAGCGAAGGAAGAAAGGAAAGAGAAGGGAAGAAGGGAAGGAAGAAAGGGAAGGGAAGAGAAGGGAAGGGAAGGGAGGGGAAGGGAAAGGGAGAGAAGGAAAGGGAAAGGAAAGGAAAGGAAAGGAAAGGAAAGGAAAGGAAAGGAAAGGAAAGGAAAGGAAAGGAAAGGAAAGGAAAGGAAAGGAATCTAAGCTTAGGTTCAATTAGTCTATTTGTGACATCAAAATCCAACCATTTCTTATTGTGGTCAGTCATAGTTATTAGCCTCATTGTAAGAAATGAGAAAAGTTACACTTAATAATGGCCCTTTTGGTCACTATCATACCACCTCATATCTGGGGCCCTAGTCAGGGAATGCTTGGATTCCCACACAAATATTATAGGCCTAGACTTCTAATGGATCCCTCTCTCCACATCACTGATGTCTTGCATCAGGATGACATCATAAGCTCTCTTGTGGGCCTTCCAGAATCTTGCCCTCACCATAAAGCAGTGATGTTAAGGACTGCCCCAGTCTCTAAAGGGAAGTTAAAGTATCTTGCCCTGCCACTCAAGGAAGACTGGTCCTTAAATAAGTGTAACCTGCAATGTCCCCAATTGTGACCATGAGCTGTGAACTCAGACCAATAGGGCATTAAATATATATATATATATATATTTATATGCCCCAAGTCAGGTGGAAGGAAATTAACATCCACGTATTTTTTTATCCACGTATTTTTTTTCAAGAGTGAGAGCTACTCTCTGCCCTAATCCAACTTTCTAGTCCTTTTCTCTATTCTGACCATTTTCTCAGACAGTAGTTTTATCCAACTTCATGTTAGCTATCAGAATCAAGCAAAAACTACCATAGTCATGGGCCCCTGAGAAACATGTCTAAAATGGACCTAGCTTTCTTTTTTATTTCTTTTTTTTTTCTGCCTCCAGGGTTATCACTGCGGCTTGGTGCCAGCACGAATCCACTGCACCTGGAGGCTATTTTTTCCCATTTTGTTGCCCTTGTTGTGAAGACAGAGAGGAGGAGTGGAAGATAGACATCTGCAGACCTGCTTCACCACTTGCGAAGCGACCCCCCCGCAAGTGGGGTGCTGGGGCTCAAACCAGGATCCTTACAGCAGTCTTGCACTTTGTGCCATGTTTGCTTAACCTACTGTGCTGCTGCCCAGCCCCTGGACCTAGATTTCTTCTACCTTAGGATATCTAATCTCATCTGCTCTGGTCCTACTTTTTGGTTCCTGTTCAATAACCATTTTGTCTCATTTTATGTCCTGCCACCTTCCAGACACCAAATTGCAGATGTTATTAAGATTCCATCTTGACTTCTCTGGGCATATGGGCTCAGCAATATGTCCTAAAACTTTACCTCTTCAGAGCTCAAGCCCACTAGGGAAAGATAGAAACAGGCTGGGGGTACGGATTGGCCTGCCAATGCCCTTGTCCAGCAGAGAAGCAATTAAAGAAGCCAGAACTCCTACTCTGCACCCTCAAAGCAATCTTGATCCATACTCCCAGTGGGGGATAAGTGATAGGAGGAAGAGGCTAAGAGGGCTCTGAACTCCAGCTCCATTAGAACTCAGAGAGAGAGGAGGAAAAAGAGAGGAACATTTAGATGTAGTAAGAGGGTTATGTGTGGCTTGAAGGGGAAGAGAGGACTGGATCTGGAAGTAAAAGGGGGCAATTAAATACAAATGTAGACAAATAGTAGTAGAGATGATAGTGAACCCATGTCTGCAACCTTGGGAGAACTACAGTGGCTTACAATGGAGGGATTGGGGATTCAGAATTCTAGTGGTGGGAATGGTGTGGAATTATACCCCTGTTGGCATGTAATTTTGTAAATTAATATTGAATCACTAATAAAATTTAAAAAATAGAAATAAGAAAAGTTATAAAAAAGAAGAAACAATTTTGTACACATTATTCAAATAAGATTATTCTCATATTAATAGAAAGCAATAGCTATCAAACCCTATTTTTTTATTTTTAAATTTTTTTATTTAAGAAAGGATTAGTGAACAAAAGCATAAGGTAGGAGGGGTACAACTCCACACAATTCCCACCACCCAATTCCCATAACCCACCCCCTCCCATGGTAGCTTTCCCATTCTCTGTCCCTCTGGGAGCATGGACCCAGGGGCATTGAGGGTTGCAGAAGGTAGAAGGTCTGGCTTCTGTAATTGCTTCCCCGCTGAACATGGGCGTTGACTGGTTGGTCCACACCCCCAGTCTGCCTCTCTCTTTCCCTAGTAGGGTGTGTCTCTGGGGAAGCTGAGCTCCAGGACACATTGGTGGGGTCTTCAATCCAGGGAAGCCTAGCCAGCATCCTGGTGGCATCTGGAACCTGGTGATTGAAAAGAGAGTTAACATATGAAGCCAAACAGTTTGTTGAGCAATCATGGATCCCAAGCTTGGAATAGTGGAGAGGAAGTGTTAGGGAGGTACTCACTGCAAACTCTAGTGTAATCCTGCTTTCAGGTATATATTTTGCAGTAGTTTATGGATACGTGTGCACATAAGCTCTCTCTCACAGAAACTGGTATATATCTAGGATATGGGACTTTGTTAGAAAGTGAAATACCTGAGATGAAATTAGAGTGTACTATTAAAGGAAAGGTCTCACCCGAGTAATGAAGCTGAAGGGTTGTCATTCCACACGTGAAGTCTCTGGATACAGTCTGAGGTGAAGCATGTTGAGATGGCAATCGTTGCTTTGGTTAGGTTGTGATCGGCGGATGCAATATTATTTGGTTTGGATTGGGAGATGCATATGGGAAAGTGGGCCCTATCCAAGCGTGCCAGGACTGGGGGAAGTAGGGGCTCTATAGTGAAGATGTGAGGTTCCTGCTGTCTTAGGGTTCAAAAAGACAATCAATAGTTAATATTATTATCACATTATTTGTTAATTGGGTTAACTTTGAAAAGTCCCTTTGTTATGGTTTGCTGTACAGTACCCAGTATCTTGTATATAGCTGTGCTATTGGAAGCTTCTAATCTACTTGGTCTAGGCTTTTGAGAGAGTCCGCATATCAAATACGTAGCCTATATATTAAAAAGATTCAGTTTGTCTTTTGAGAAACTTCGAGACATACAATTGATTTCCCCCTCTCATATTAATTAACTACTGATTTATATGTCTACATTTTGCTAGGAGTGTACATAAACACCATTCCCACCACCAAAAGACTGTGACCCATCCCTCCCGCCCACTCCCACCCCCCACTGGCCCAGGAAGCTACATGTCTACCCCTCACCACTGGGTTTTTACTTTGGTACCCTACTTACAATTTGATCAGGTCCTGCTTTTAGTTTCCCTTTCAGATCTTCTAAGTCAGCTTCTGTTGATGAGTGGGATCATCCCATACTCATCTTTATCTTTCTGACTTAGTTCACTTAACATAATTCCTTCTAGCTCTGTCCAAGATGGGTCAGAGAAGGTGGGTTCATTGTTCTTGATAGCTGCATAGTATTCCATTGTGTATATATATCACAGCTTTCTCAGCCACTCATCTGGTGTTGGGCACCTGGGTTGCTTCCAGGTTTTAGCTATTATGAATTGTGCTGCTATGAACATAGGAGTACACACCTCTTTTTGGTTGGGTGTTATGGAGTCCTTGGGGTATAACCCCAGGAGAGGAATTATTGGGTCATATGGAAGGTCCATGTCTAGCCTTCTGAGAGTTTTCCAGACTGCTTTCCACAGAGGCTGTACCAGTTTACATTCCCACCAGCAATGTAAAAGGGTTCCTCTGTCCCCACATCCTCTCCAGCATTTGTTGCTACTGTCCTTTTTGATGGATGCCATTCTTACAGGAGTGAGGTGGTATCTTAGTGTTGTCTTAATTTGCATTTCTCTGACAATCAGTGACCTAGAACAGTTTTTCATATGTTTGTTAGCCTTTTGGATCTCCTCTGTGGTCAATGTTTTGCTCATTTCCTCTGCCCATTTTTGGATGGGGTCATTTGCTTTTTTGCGGCTAAGTTTGCTGAGCTCTTTATATATTTTGGTGATTAGTTTCTTGTCTGATGTCTGGCATGTGAAGATCTTCTCCCATTCTGTGAGGGGTCTCTCTCTTTGTTTAATAGTTTCTTTGGCTGTGCAAAAGCTTTTCAATTTGATGTAGTCCCATTGGTTTGTTTCTGCTTTAGTCTTCCTTGCAATTGGGTTTGATTCATCAAAGATGTCCTTGAGGTGTATGTGGGAAAGTGTTTTACCAATGTTTTGCTCTAAGTATTTGATTGTTTCTGGTCTGACATCTAGGTCTTTGATCCATTTGGAGTTTATTTTTGTTTCTGGTGAGATAAAGTGGTTCAATTTCATTCTTCTGCATGTTTCAACCCAGTTTTCCCAGCACCATTTATTGAAGAGACCATCCTTTTTCCATCCAATCCTTTGGGCCCCCTTATCAAAGATTAGATGCCCATAGGTGTTGGGATTTACTTCTGGGCTTTCAATTCTGTTCCACTGGTCTGTGTGCCTATTTTTATTCCAGTACCATGCTGTTTTGATGATGATGGCTTTATAATATAGTTTAAGGTCTGGGAGTGTGATGCTTCCATTTCTGTTTCTTTTCCCTAAGATGGTTTTGGCAATTCTAGGTGTTTTCAGGTTCCAGATAAATGATTGTAGTGTTTGTTCTATTCTGTAAATGAAGCCTGGTGGAACTTTGATGGGTATTGCATTAAATTTGTATATGGCTCTGGGGAGAATATTCATTTTGATGATATTTATTCTTCCAATCCATGAGCATGGGATATCTTTCCATTTCCTGGTATCAGTTTCTATCTCCTTGAGTAGCGACTCATAGTTTTCAGCATACAAGTCTTTCACTTCTTTGGTCATATTTATTCCTAGGTATTTGATTGATTTTGCCAAAACAGTAAATGGGAGTGATTTCTGGATGTCTTCTTCTTCAGATTTAGTGTTTGCATAAAGAAATGCCACTGATATTGGTACATTGATTTTGTAGCCTGATACCTTGCTATATTGCCTAACAACTTCCAGTAATTTTCTACTGGATTCTTTAGGTCTTTCTATGTATACTATCATATCATCTGCAAATAGTGAGAGCTTGACTTCTTCCCTTCCAATCTGTATCCCTTTGATTTCTTTCTCTTGCCTGATTGCTATGGCAAGAACTTCCAATACTATGTTGAAGAGTAACGGTGACAGTGGACATCCCTGTCTAGTCCCCGATCTGAGGGGGAGTGCTTTCAGCTTCTGTCCATTGAGTATGATGTTGGCTGTAGGTTTGTTATATATAGACTCCACTATCTTGAGGAATTTCCCATCTATTCCCATTTTTGTAGAGTTTTGAGCTCTTGTCTTCATTCATTGGGGTAGCAGTTTTATTTGTTTTTAATCTACCCATTTTTTTATGTGTTTCTCTCTTTTTTTTTATGCTCTGTTGTTCCTCAGTTGTTGTGTTTTGAGCACAAGTAACACTGTAC
Organism: Erinaceus europaeus; assembly: GCF_950295315.1. NCBI lineage: Eukaryota > Metazoa > Chordata > Mammalia > Eulipotyphla > Erinaceidae > Erinaceus > Erinaceus europaeus. Next base: position 125,543,887 of record NC_080165.1, read on the forward strand.
TAAATACCTTTATGACAATTGCACTCACCAACCTCCGGAATAACAGTAGCAACTGAAGTAAGTATTGAAGGAGTTTAATCGTTACCAATTAGCCAAGCAATTTCTCCAGTCCGTGAAAAAATAGTAACCAAATCCCAGTGAAGAAAGAGAAAAGAAAGAGAGGATAGCAAGAATAGACAGTTATGCAAATCTACTATCCAGTGTATATTCTAGGGGTAACAAGAGTGTAAAGGGAACTAGAGCAGAGATACACACATAGAGAGTCCACTCTGGGTCAGATTTCTTCCCCAAAGTAATTCACAAATTCAGAAAGGCAAAGAAGAAAGAAGTGTATGACAAGATAAAAAAAAAAAAAGAGATAGAGGGAGATAAGAGAGAGAAAAGGGAGAAGATAAGAAGTAGAGTTGTAATTAAAGAGCAGTGCGAGGAACTTCCCAAATGTGTATCAGTGAATTTAAAAAAAAGACAAAAAAAAACACCCTGTTTGGTGGTATGGGGTATCCTGCTAGTAGCTGGTCCCAGGCACTGCTTATGGGGGGGGGGGGGCGGCGGGAAGGATGTATGCTTGAAAATTAAAAGGAAGAAAAAAGAATTTTTTTCCCCTACTCTAATTCTTAACCCAAATTAAGTTATAGACACCTCCTTGTTGTCACCGCTATGGCCCCTTATTGGCTGGCCTGCTAAAGGCAGAAAATCCTATTGTTTACATGAGATGTGTCCGGAGCTAGCCGCTTCTCAGTCCGCCATCTTCCGGGAAACCCCCCCCTCCAGACTTTTTTAAAGGGTTTCTCAAAAATGAAAACTAGCTCCAAGTCCTTTGATCCAATGAGAGCTATACTCGAGAAGTCTTTGGATCCGCCCTCAGGGTCGCGGTGGACCCTGGAGACTCCCAAGAGGCAGCCCCCGAGCTAAAGTGCTCTCTCCGGGTCCTCTGCCCACTGCGCTCTGCAACCGGCAAAGGAGCCGCCTTCCTGGGCTGGCGGAGGACAATGCCCGGTGCACTCGCCTTGCCCGGCGCCGCCTGGGAATTCTGGCGCCCCGCTAGTCCGTGTCACCTTTACTCTAATTCTTAACCCAAATTAAATTGTAATCACTTCTTTGGTGTCCCCCCTTATTGACTGGCCTGCTAAAGGCAGAAAATCCTACCGTTGCCGACGATGTGATCAGAGCACTTGCTGTTGGTGACTTCTCAGGCCGCCATCTTCCAGCACTCCCCCAAACCCTATTTTTATTATAGTTCACAGTTTTCTTAAAATCATTGAAGTACACTGCATTTTTAAAAAGCTGATACCTCATCTGGGGCCCTAGTCAGGGAGTCCTGGGATCCCCACACAAACACGATGAGCCTCTCTCCATTATCACTGGTCATCTCCATCAGGAATAACATAATGGGCCACTTTGGGGGCCCCCATAGGACCTTGCCTTCCATGTGAATCAACAATGGTAGAGAATGTTCCATCTTCTGAAGGGGGGTTGGATAACATACTCTATCTACCACCTGAAGAAGATGGGTCCTGAAATTGGTGCAACTAGGAATATTTCTACTGATGGTGACAGAATGCGAGTTTGGACCTCCTTAGGATGCAGAGGTTACAATGGCTCCTATGCTGAATATGGGCCCCAGATCAAATCAATGGGGTTTACAGTCAACAATATTTATACACTTTTCCCATATTTTGGGAGCTACTTTCTCCCCTGATCCAGCTTTCTAGCCCTTTTTCCAGCCATGATATCATCTCCCCAGGCAATAACCTGGGTCCACCTGCATATCAGATGTCAGGCTCAGGCAAAAACTAATAAACTCATGGGCCCTTTGGAATATACATAAAATAGACCTACTAGCTATTTTCAAACCGGATATCCCAAATCTTCATCTGCAATATTCCAGCCTTTAGGGTCATGATTAGTCAACAATTGGGCTTTATATGTTAACTCTTTTTCATCCACCAGGTTCCTGATGCTATCATGATGCCAACCGGACTTCCCTGGTCAGATGACCCCACCAATGTGCCCTGGAGCTCCATTTCTTCAGAGTCCTGCACCACTAGGGAAAGAGAAAGACAGGCTGGTAATATGGATCAATCTTTCAATGCCCATGTTCATCAGAGAAGCAATTACAGAAGGCAGACCTTCCACCTTCTGCACCCTATAATGACCCTGGGTCCATATTCCCATGGGGTTAAAGAATATAAAAGCTATCAGAGGAGGGGATGTGATATGGAAGTTTGGTGGTGGAACTATACCCCTCTTATCCTATGGTCTTGTCAGTGTTTCCATTTTATAAATAAATACATTAAAATTTTTAAAAAAGCTGATACCAGAGGTCAAATACTGGGCCCAGTACATGAGTTCTTCCATTTATCCACCTTCATGGAACCTAAAAACCTAAGGAATCACTTTTTTTCCCAATTAATACCACAATTTCATTATGGACAGTATTCTTAAATATATGCATATGTGTATGCATACATATATGTATTATATACGAATCACCTTGAAATATCTCCATTTGACAAAATTAAAAATTATCATTTGTAAGGAGCAGTGAGAAAGAAGGTGAGTTGATCACATCTTCATGGATCACAGTTTTGACATCTAAAACAAAGCTTTTCTCATTGCTGTAGTTCTTTGGTACAAATGTATTTTACACACAAAGATCATGTATTTGTATTTTTTCTATTCTCACAGATTAAGGTTGAATCCCATAGCACTATATTTACATTTATAAATAGAAACCATATTTGTCCTGAATACATTTGTAACCAAGTATACAGTTCAGAGCTTTATCACTTGTTTTATGAGTCCATTTGGCTTGGCACAGAAAAAAAAACTAATTTATCAAGACTGTAGATTTCAGGGCCTGGTCTTTATTTATGCAGAAACTGCTTATTTATTAACATTAAGCATCTCTCATTTGGTCTCAAAGAGACATATAGTTACATGGAAACAGAACAGCTTTCAGTAGATGATTGCACAACTACAGATGCTTTTTTTCCAACACCGTCACAGCTGAAGAGGTCAAACCAAATGAAAAACAGTTCTGATGAAGTGAGAAGCAGAAAAGCGGTACCATGCAAATGTTATTACATAATAAAATGCAGGCCAGCACACATTTTTTTAGTCTCTTTATTAAATTTATGTGAATCAAGAGGAAAGGGTGAAAAGTATATTTACTGATGATAAAAAATATTCTCTGGGTAATTTCAGTCATCCCATTTAAAATGTATTCTTTATAAGTTTCTAATTTTCTCCATTTTCTTTTAGCTCTCTGACAACTATTCCAAAATTAAACATCTGAATTTCATAAAGACACATAATGTTCAGGTGGTATTCCCCCTGAAGAGTGTACTATTAAGTGATATCACAAGACATTTAAATGAAAATTAGTAGATTGTCCTCATGAATCCTCATCTCAAAATATTTTCCCAGTAGTTCATCTTAACTTGTTTCAACACTTTGTGTGTGCATGTGTGTGTGTGTGTGTGTGTGTGTGTGATGTGTGTGTGTCCCCTAACCCACTGGGAACAATGCCAACCAAGTAATGCATAAAATGATGGGATGGGCTATGATGCTGTCCCTGAAAGGCTTCTAGCCTAAGTTATACTCAGAACATTATACTTTAGGGAGCCTAGCACCCCAGCGGAATTTTAAAGTACATGCAGATGTGTTTTTCAGAAAATGCAGTGGTAGAAATACTGCTTATCCTTCTTTAATGTGCTAATATAGAGACTGATATAGATACTATAATGATTAGTAACAAAATATACCTAGGTGTATTAAACACAGTCATTTCTTGCTACCAACAGGACTTAGTCTTTATTACTTTGCATATAGACATATATGCTAATGTGTTTAGTGTGTCTACAGGCATAGGTCAATACGCATGCTTATGGAGAGTTTTGTCACATATTCAGTTGTTTAGTTAAGACAATCATCTCTAAGTTTGCATATTCATAATTAATCTAATACACCTATCCTAAAAATGGAAAATACTTTTCATTTTTACTGTGATTTATTAAGCATTTTTGTTTGTTATATACCTATGTTGGCTATATAATACATTTTATCTGGTCCTTACAAAGAGCATATAAAGTAAATATTGTTATGTCTGGCTTCACCAATAAGAAATTGTGCCTCTGAGATTGGAGGGGTTATGTGAGAAATCAAGAAGCTAAAATGTGGGAATTCAAATTCAAGATCTAGCTTGAAATATCTCATGTGATATTTATTTCATGTTACCTAGACAATAAATGAACTCAAGATATTAGCACCAAAAAAAAAAAAAGACAGAGAGAAAAGTTATTAAAATTTAAAATGTCTCACTAATGGGCCAGAGAGATAACTCACTGGGTAGAGTACATGCCCAGATTAGAGACCTGGTACCATATGATAGTACTGTGACACTAGGGAAAGCTCTGATTCTGTTCTTTCTTCCCCTTTAATTAATGAATTATTTATTAATTTTTTGCCACCAAGGTTATCACTGGGGCTCTGTGTCTACCTGATGACTTCACCACTCCCTATAGCCATTTCCTTTTTATTTTGATAAAGTGTGTATGAGTGTGTGTGTGTGTGTGTGTGTGTGTGAGAGAGAGAGAGAGAGAGAGAGAGAGAGAGAGAGAGAGAGAGAGGGAGAGAGAGAGACCTGCAGCACTGATTCATTGTTCATGAAGACTGTCCCCTGCAGGCAGAGAGCAGGGTTCACCCATGGCAGCATGTGAGCTCTACTGAGCAAATCACCATCTGCCTCCACCACCCCAGCCCCTCAACTCAGTGAAAAAGTAGATTGGGGAGCAATGAGATCACATTTGTGTGAGGTCCCAGCTTCACCAAGAAAAATTTCACTAATGAGGTAACAAAAACCAAATGTATTTATCTTACCTAAAATCAATAGAAGGAATTTTATTGCTTTACTGATTGTTAAATTCTAAATATCTTTCTTCTTCACCCTGAAGTCCAAAAACATTTCAAGAGGTATATAAACCTGTCAAAGAATTTGAGATATTTTGAGTTTCTACATTTTATAGAATTTATTTAAATATTTCTGATCATCTAAATTTCTAAAACAGTCATTTACTCAAGTTTAACAGAACCCTGAAATGTCTTCCATACAGTTCCTTCTAAAGGTCATGCTATATCTTTAATTTTTGTTCAACAATTTCTATTCTTCTGGCATACATTCAACAGTTTATCTTATGTGGTATCATCAGAGGTGCATCCAAAGATAGAAAAGATAAGACTGGAATCATAAACTTTAGAGAAAACAGGGATGCATTGGATCGACCTTCTCGTGGTGCATCCCGTGAGTACCCGTTTATTGGGGAAACTGACGATCCTTCCTAGCCGACTGAATCCACATGGATCCCAGTCACTTTCAAAGCCAGCAACAAGCAGACATCAGTCTCAACCTGACGCTGTTGACTAGCTTCGGAAGAAGGGCAAATGCTAAAAGAAGAAGAGAAAACAGGATAATATGTTACCAAAGTTCTTTATTTTATTTAGATTTACTGATCATCTGAAACTTTGTTTCCAGAGTAATCATCCCTAGTTGTTTTCCAGAAGTAATACAAGTAAAATGAAGTTAACATGTATTTTAATATAACAAATAAATATGACAGTGACTCTGGACAGAGGCAAGTTAAATTTAGGCCCAAATCTACTGTCTTTGCAAAAAAAAAAAAAAGTAAGTTCTCCATTGTTCAATCAAGCATACTTTTATACTACAACCAATAAGATTGTTTTTAACATGTGTAACATTTAGTCAATCTCTGTTTTCAAATTCAGGAAGTAATTGACTAGGACTGAACTTCTTGGTTGTTTTGCTTCCTTCTATCAAAAGTGAATGTATATAACCTATTTTCAAAGAAAAGAACAAGTGCAATGAAAGCATGAAGAGCAAAGAAATAAATCTTCCAAAAATACTAATTTCAATCATATATACATTTTTGAATTTTATTAGTGACTCAATAGTGATCCACAAAATTACAAAATAACAGGAGCACAACTCTGCACCATGCCCACTACCAGAGTTCCATATACCTACTCCTTCACTCTGTTGGAAGCTACAATAGTCCTCCCAAGGTTGCAGACACATATTGACTATTATATCTATACCTGCCTGTCTATATTTATATTTATTCCCCCCCTTTTTTTCTATAGTCCTGCCTTCTTCTCTCTTCCAAGTCACATTCACATCCACCAGTACTTCTGAATGACCCACTTTCTTTCCTTCTCTCTCTTTGGGTCCCAGTGGAGTTGGAGTTCAGAGCCTTTTGGTCATCTTCCCTTATCATTTCTCTCCCCACTGGCATTATGGACCAAAATTCTTTTTGGGGTGCAGAAGGTGGGAGTTCTGGCTTCTGTAACTGCTTTTCCACTGAACATGGGTGTTGGCAGGTGGATCCATATTCCCAGCCTATTTCTATCCCTCCCAAGTATCACATGTATTTTCCAAACCTAAACACTGGAAAAGAAAAACACTATTTTTTATGTGTAATTTTACATGTATATTTAGTATAAAAATCTGGGAATAATAGTAGCTTTGGTCATGCAAACACAATTGAATGTGACTAAAAAATGGTGAGTTCCAAGCAACTGCAAATCCAGGGATTATGAGTTCTCTACAGTCACTATAAATTGATTAAATAATGTAATCATTCTAACATTGTCTAAGTTGGGACGAGACACATTTTTAAAAGTTAAATAGTTGGAGCTAGGACAGCAAATGAAGAACAGGATCTAGACAAAGTAGGACAGAGCTTTCCTATAACACATCTAAACAACAGTTTCATGATTCCTGGTTATTGTGTTAAAAGTTAATACCAGTTTGTACTATCAAAACTACAAATGCATGTATCCTTTGAACTGGATTACTAATTATGGGAATGCTATATATATCCACAATAGTACCCTAAAACAGAAAATTGGAGTTCCATCCATGAGCACTGTTTTTCTTTTTCTTTTTTTTTCCTTTTATTTATTTTAATGAGAGAGAAAGATAGATAGATAGATAGATAGATAGATAGATAGATAGATAGATGATAGATAGATAGATAGATAGATAGGTAGGTAGATAGTGGTGGGTGGAGAACAGAACAGTGCTCACCTCTGGCTTGAGTAGTGCTGGGAATTGAACCTGCAACTTCAGAATAATTACCTTCAGCTTCATCCATTTTGTCCCAAAGGATACAATATCCTCTTTTTTGATCAAAGACTAATATTACATGAAATATATATCCCGTAACTTCTTTAGCTATCTGTTGATGGACATCTAGGCTGCTTCCACTCTTTGGATATTATGAATAGTGGAGCTCTGAACACAGAGGTGTATATGTCTCTTCTAATTAGTCCTAACCCAAGGGACAAATACCTATGAGTGATATTGCTGGATTACAATGTAATTACATTTTTATTTGCTTAAGGACTCTCCATACAGTCTTCCAAAGGGGCTGCATCAGTTTGTATTCCCACTAGCAATGTTGCAGAGTTCCTTTTTCTCCACAACCTCTCCAACACCTGACATTTCCTGGTTTGTTGATGGAAGCCATTCTCTCAGGTGTGAAATGGTATCTCAGTGTAGCTTCATTTTGCTTTTCTCTAAAGATAAGTGGAGCATTTCTTCATGTGTTTGTAAACCATGTGTATCTCTCCTTTAGAAAACTGTCTGTTTAGTTATTTTGGCCCACATTTTAAAAAATTTTTATTTATAAAATGGGAATATTGACAAGACCATAGGCTAAGAGGGGTATAATTCCACATAATTCCCACCAGAATTCCGTATCCAATCCCCTAACTTGATAGCTTCCATATTATATATTCTTCTAGGATTATGGACCCAGGATCATTATGGGGTGCAGAAGGTGGAAGGTCTGGCTCTTGTAATTACTTCTAAACTCACCACCTCATGGTCAGAAACAAACACTTTTTATGATTTTTTTTTAAGATTTTATTTCTTTATTTATTTATTTTTCCTTTTGTTGCCCTTGTTGTTTTATTGTTGTAGTTATTATTGTTCTTCTCATTGTTGGATAGGACAGAGAAAAATGAAGAGAGGAGGGGAAGACAGAGAGGGGGAGAGAAAGATAGATACCTGCAGACCTGCTTCACCGCCTACAAAGCGACTCTCCTTCTTCTTCTAGCGTTTGCCCTTCTTCAGTAGCCAGTTAATGGCTTTTTTGAAAGTGACTGGGATCCATGTGGATTCAGTCGGCTAGGAAGGATCCTCAGTTTCCCCAATGAATGGGTACTCACAGGATGCACCACGGGAAAGTCAATCCAATGCATCCCAGCGACTCTCCTGCAGGTGGGGAACTGGGGTCTCAAACCTGGATCCTTAGGCCGGTCCTTGAGCTTTAGGCCACTTGCGCTTGGCACCACATGCGCTACCACCTGACTCCCACTTTTTAGATTTTAATATTCATATATTTATTAGAGCTGTCTTTGTGTCCCAACACATGGACAATCCTTGAGAATTCCTTCTGGGGGGTGTTGGTGGTGGGGGGTGTGAAAGTTTCTGAATACATCTGTTAAATTCATCCCATGTGTGACTTCATTTAAAGCCTCTATTTCCTTGTTGATTTTTTTTTGTCCTGATGATCTCTCTCTCTCTTGCTGTAAGTGGTGTGTACTGAGATCTCCAACTAATACTGTGCTGCTGTCAATGTCTCATTTATAGTTAGTAGGTACCATTTTTTAAATTTATTTTTTATTTAAGAAAGGATAAATTAACAAAACCATAGGGTAGGAGGGGTACAACTCCACACAATTCCCATCACCCAATCTCCATATCCCATCCCCTCCCCTGATAGCTTTCCCATTCTCTATCCCTCTGGGAGCATGGACCCAGGGTCGTTGTGGTTTGCAGAAGGTGGAAGGTCTGGCTTCTGTAATTGCTTCCAAGCTGAACATGGGTGTTGACTGGTTGGTCCATACTCCCAGTCTGCCTCTCTCTTTCCCTAGTAGGGTGGGTCTCTGGGGAAGCTGAGCTCCAAGGCACATTGGTGGGGTCGTCTGTCCAGGGATGTCTGGTTATTTCCTGCTAGCATCTGGAACCTGGTGGCTGAAAAGAGAGTTAACATAAAAGCCAAACAAATTGTTGAGCAATCATGGACCCAAAGCTTGGAATAGTGGAGAGGAAGTGTTAGAGGTACTCACTGCAAACTCTAGTGTACTTCTGCTTTCAGGTATATATTTTGCACTTGTTTATGGATACGTGTGAACATATGCTCTCTCTCACAGAACCTGGTATATATCTAGGTTTTGGGATTTTGTTAGAAAGTGATCCACCTGGGATGGAATTAGAGAATTCTATGAAAGGAAAGGTCTCACCTGAGTAATGAAGCTGAAGGGTTGTCATTCCACACCTGAAGTCTCTGGACACAGTCTGAGCTGAAGCATGTTGAGGTGGCAATTGTTGCATTGATTAGGCTGCGATAGGCTGATGCAATATTATTTGATATGGATTGGGAGAGGCATTCGGGAAAGTGGGCCCTATCCTAAGGTTCCAGGACTGGAAGAAATATAGGCTCTATAGTGGAGATGTGAGGTTCCTGCTGTCTTAGGGTTCAAAAAGACAATGGATAGTTAATGTTATCATCACATTATTTGGTAATTGGGTTAACTTTGAAAAGTCCTTTTGTTAGGGTTTGCTGTATAGTACACAGTATCTTGTAAATAGCTGTGGCACTGGTTGCCTCTGATCTACTTGGTCTGGGCTTTTGAGAGAGTCCGCATATCAAATACACAGCCTATGTATTAAGAAGACTCAGTCTGTGTTTTAAAAACTTTGAGACATACAATTAATTTTTCCCCTCTCATATTAATTAAGTAGTGATTTATATGACTACATTTTACTAGGAGTGTACCATTTTACATATGCAGGTACAAGCGTATTGGGAGCCTGTATAATGATGAAGGTTATGTCTTCCTGTTGAATTGATCCTCAGACCAATATGGTCTCCATATCTGTTGCTTTTCACCTTCTTTGCCTGAAAGTCTAATTTATCTGATATTAGAATAGCTATTCCTGCCCTTTTATTTACATCATTGGCTTGGAATACCTTGTACCAGTCCATCACCCAGAGCTTCTGTTTGTCTTTCTTTTGGATATGTGCTTCCTGGAGATACGAAATAGATGGATCTGTTTTATAATCCGTTTAGACAGTCTGAATCTTTTGACTGGCAAATTAAAGCCATTCACTTTTAAAGTGATTATTGATGAATGTAGTTTGATTTTAGCCATGTTGGTTTTTGAGCTAATTTTATGTTCTTATTCACTCTATTCCTATTTGTTTCTGTTGTTTTATGTGGATGGTTTTCTATAATAGTCTTACCTATTGTATATATGTGTTCTGTTAATCTTTATGCTGAATTTTGTTATAGGGTTATCATGAATATGTATTTGACTTACAATAGCTATGAGTCTTTTTTAAATTGGCCTTGATTCACCAACATTGTACTGTGCTGGTCTAACTACTTTGCTCTCCCCATTTTTGTCTCTGGTTTTCCCTGTTGTGTCCCTAGTTTTATTTTAATACTGATCATCTCATTAAAAGTTGTAATCCCTTTGCTTCTTCTTTTCATGTGGGACTCCTCTCAGTAACTCTTACAAGGTAGGCTTGACAATGGCAAACTCCTTCAGTTTCTCAATGTTTTGGAAATATCTTTATTTCTCCCTTATATTTAAAAGATAATTTAGCAGGATACAGAATTTTGGCTGGCAATTCTTATCTTTGAATACTTTAAAGACGCCATCGCCCTCCTTCATTGCCTTATGGTTTATAATAAGAAATATGATGAAAGTCTGATGGCTCTGCCTTTGTATGTAACTTTATTCCTTTCTCTGGCAGCCTGCAATATTTTTTCCTTGTCCCTAGTTTTGGATAGTTGTTCAGTGATGTGTCTTGGTTTATGTCATTTTAGATTTAAAAAATTAGGTGTGTGTTCACCTTCTTGGATTTCAATATTCTGAACATTGCTTAGGTATGGAAACTTTTCTGTTAAAATTTCTTTGAATATGTTCTTTATTTCTCTCCTTCTCCTCTTCTTCAGGGATCTCAATAGTTCTGATTTTCGTCTTTCTGGTGGAGTCACTCTTTCAAAAAGAAGTGCTTCATTTTTTTTTCCCCTATACCTTTCCTCTCCACGAGTTTGAAATTCACAGAGTGTGGTGGTTATGTCTTTTAGTCTTGATATTCTCTCTTCCACCTGGTTAATTCTACTTCTGAGGTCTCTTACCTCAACCTGAACTACATTCAATGTGTCCTTTGAGTCCTGCTGTTCTGTTTGGAGGTTGTCTATATATTTTTTAATTTTTAATTATTTTGTAAAATGATCACTGAGTTATTGAATCTTTTTATGAGTTCTTGAATCTTAATGAGTTAAGATGAGTTAAGATGAGCTAAGTAAAGATGAGTTAAGCTAATGAGTTTTTTTAACTCAATCTGCAATTTTTTCTAGACCTATGTCTCTCTGGTCATTTCTATTTTCTGTCATTGTTGTCTGTGTGTTTCACTATTTCTGCATTTAGTATTCTTTTGTTCTGTTGTACCAGCAAGAGATGCTGTGGCTAAGGTATTCTAGTTTTCTGTTTATATATCGTGATGGGGCAGGGGAGATTTTATCATGAGTCACCAGGCCAGATAAGTGCCTCTGGTGTCAATATAGGGTCTTCTTGCTGTTGTTTTAGCCTCTGTGGGGCAACAGCATTGGAAACTAAAGACGTTACAGCTATAAATTGATGAGCTTTTGGTGATTTTTCCTTTTCTTTTTAATTTTTTAATTTTACTTTATTTATTGTTGCATAGAGACAAATAAATCAAGAAATGAGAAGGAGCTAGAGAGGGAGAGAGACAGAGAGATGCCTGCAGCCCTGCTTCACCACTCTTTAATAAAGCTTTCCACTGCAGGTGGGGACCAGGGGCTTGAACCTGTGTCCTTGTGCATTATAATGTGTGCACTCAACCAGGTACACCACCACCTGGCCCTGGTGATTTTTTTCTTTTTAACATTCTTTGTTGCCTAACCTTGGACCTGGAAGTGATACAGCTCAACCATCAATATCCCAGTTTGGTGCCAGCAGTCCCTGAGCATTGATTTTTAGTCTTGGGAATTGTTTTCTTACCTTCTTTCCATCCACATTTCACACATGTCTGTACTCGCCTGTGGCATGGTGAACTTGAAGAAATTCTGGTCATATTTTACAGCACTTTCAGGTGATGTTTATTGCTTTTCCTAGTTGACTGTGGAGAGCAAAACACAGTTGCTGATACTCCATAGCGATGCCTCTAGAAGCCTACTTTTTCTATTTTTAGAGAACCTTGATTAATATATATAACAACATCCAGAGATGAAGAAAGCAAGATTCAAAAATCTGAAAAGAAGCTTTTACCCATGGTCTCAAGTTTTGTTTGTATGATAATCCTGAACCCTAAAGGGACCTGTACACAGTGACCTTAGTCAATTTGTTTCCATCTGGATATGAATTTTGGCCAACCTTGAAAATTTGATCAAAATATAATTCCATCTGAAAGTTTTTCAAGTATTAGACATAATTCAGTAGAGTGCCTTGTGGATATTTCCCAATTTAGAATGCTGATAACTAAAAGATACGCACTGAAAGGATAAAACTGAATAAAACTTTTGACTATTTTACCGAGGACCATCTTAAATGAAAGTACCAACACCACCCCAATTTTTTTCTTTTCCATTTTCTTTATCTTTTTCTTGCCACCAGGGTTATGACTGGGGCTTGTGCTAGCGCTATATATCTACTGTCCTAGCAGACACTGTTTTTCTTTCTTCTTCTCATTTACCTCCTCCTCCTTCTTTTTTTCTTTCTATTTTATTAAGATAGAGAGGGAGCTTTCATTCTCTGGTTACATAGGCTCCTGTGCTGAATATGGGCCCCAGATCAAATTGATGGGGTTTACAGTTAACTATATTCATATACTTTTCCCATATTGGGGAGCTACTCTCTTCCCTGATCCAGCTTTCTAACCCTTTGTCCAACTATAATACCATCTCCCCAGACAATAACCTGGGCCCACCTGCATATCAGATGTCAGGCTCAGGCAAAAACTAGAAAAGTCATGTTACCTTTGGAATATACCTAAAATAGACCTATTAGTTTTTTCCACAACAGAGATCCCAAATCTTCATCAGCAATATGCTTGCCTTTAGGTTCATGATTAGTCAACAATTTGTTCTGTTTTATATCTTAACTCTTTTTCAGCCACCAGGTTCCAGGTGATAGCATGATGCCAACTGGACTTCCCTGGGCAGATGACCCCACCAGTGTGTCCTGGAGCCCCACTTCCCCAGAGCTCTGTTCAACTACGGAAAGAGAGAGAGAGATGCTGGGAGTATGGATCGACCTGCGAATGCCCATGTTCAGTAGGGAAGCAGTTACAGAAGGCAGACCTTCCACCCTCTGCACCTCATAATGACCTTGGGTCCATACTCCCAGAGGGATAAAGAATAGGAAAGCTATCGGGGAGCGGAGGGGATATGGAGCTTTGGTGGTGAGAACTGTAAACCTCTTATCCTATGGTCTTGTCAGTTTTTCCATTTTATACACAAAAATTAAACAAATAAATGGCTGGGGGAAAAAAAGAAAAGAGGAGATCTGATGGTGGCATTTTCACCTGAGCACACACATCATGAGGCACAAGGACTTGGTTCAAAGCCCTGGTTGCAGGAGTTGGGTTGTAGCGCAGCGGGTTAAGCGCAGGTGGCACAAAGCACAAGGACCGGCATAAGGATCCCGGTTCAAACCCCGGCTCCCCATCTGCAGGGGAGTCGCTTCACAGGCGCTGAAGCAGGTCTGCAGGTGTCTATCTTTCTCTCCTCCTCTCTGTCTTCCCCTCCTCTCTCCATTTTCTCTCTGTCCTATCCAACAACGACAACAACAATAATAACTACAACAATAAAACAACAAGGGCGGGAGTCGGGCAGTAGCGCAGTGGGTTAAAGCGCAGGTGGCGCTAAGCACAAGGACCCGCATAAGGATCCTGGTTCAAGCCCTGGCTCCCCACCTGCAGGGGAGCCGCTTCACAGGCGGTAAAGCAGGTCTGCAGGTGTCTGTCTTTCTCTCCCTCTCTCTGTCTTCCCCCTCCCCTCTCCATTTCTCTCTGTCCTATCCAACAACAATGACAACAATAATAACTACAACAATAAAACAACAAGGGCAACAAAAGGGAATAAATAAATAAAAATAAATATTTTAAAAAAAAGAAAAAAAACAACAAGGGCAACAAAAGGGAATAAATAAATCAAATAAATATTTTTAAAAAAAGAAAAGAAAAACAAAGCCCTGGTTGCCACTTTCAGGGCAGAATATAGTGGTGAGGTGGGGTGGAATGGTGAAGCACTGCTGCAGGTGTTTTTCTTCCCTTCTCCTCTTCTACCTCCCTATGGCCCTCTCAATTTCTTTCTGTTCTATCAAGTGAAAGAAAGAAAGAAAGAAAGAAAGAGAGAAAGAAAGAAAGAAAGAAAGAAAGAGATAGAAGAAATGTTATTACTAGTCATATTTACATTTTTTAAAAAAGAACAATTCTATAAATATAACATTGACTTGACCTTCATGTTTTCAGCTAAAAATCCAACTTGATTAATTATCGTAGTTCTAGAAATTACCATTTTTTCACCCAGCAAGTATTCATTAATATAAACTGTCCAAGTCATAGTGAATATACTTCTCCAGACACTGCAAGAGACTTCTGTAAGAACATTTGATTTCTAGGTTGAAAAACCATAACCATAACAAACAAATTTGGTCTTCTTTTGGTCTCCTTTATGTGTTCATCATGTCTATATTTAAAAACTAATTATTTTTTAAAAAGACCAAATGTTATTGTAATATAACTGGCACCATAATACTATTCAAAATGTCCTATTGAATAAAACACAATAAAGTAAATTATTAACATCTATAAAGCCTAGAAAAGAATAGCTTTCATTATATTTGTGTTTTTGCTAATAGTTCCACACCATTTTTAAAACTAGTTTCTTCCCTTTCATTTATCAAACTCTATGTATCTATCAAATTCTATATATCAAACATCCTTTTCTTTCTTCTTTTGCCATCCTTATGTATATATGAAGCAGGTGTAAATTGGAAAAATCAAGTACAATAAATGTGAAAACACTAATTCAAATAGACATATGCACCTCAGTGTTCAAAGCTGCATTATTTGCTATAGCCAAGGAGTGCAAACAAACTAAATACCCATTGACAGATGACCAGATAAAGAAATTATGGGATATATACTCAGAGGAATATTACTGCACAACTTATAAAGATGACTGTGTGTCCTTAGGGACAAAATGGATGGAATTGGAAGTGGCTGGCTATTTAGTGAGATAAGAGGTGAAAGATGTCTACCAATGGTTTCACTCACATGCAAAAATGTACAAAACTGGAACACATAAACTTATAAATCAAATGTGGCTAAATTGTCTCTAATATTTGGTGAGAACTATGGTAGTTATCATGCGGTGGGTTGGAGGACCATGGAACTTTGGTCATAGAACTGGGTGTGGTGTGGAACTTTTCTGCTGTTATAATCTTTCAAAATTCTTTTTATCAACTTATTTATTTATTGGATAGAGACAGCCAGAAATGAAGGGAAGGGGGTCACAGAGAGGGAGAGAGACAGAGAAACACCTGCAGCACTGCTTTACCGTTACTGAAACTTTCCCCCTGCAGGTGGGGACCTGGGGTCTGAACCTGTATTCTTGAGCACTATAACATGTGCACTCAGCAAGGTGTACCACCACCTGGCTCCTTCTAACCTTTTAAACCACCAATGAACACTAATTTAAACACACACATACAATTAAACTAAAAAAAAGGGAAAGAGCACATTTTTCAATCTCTTTTGTAAAAGCCAACAGTTGAAGGAATTATATTTAATGAATAAGCCAGAAAAAGAAGGATGAATAATACCATATGCTCTCACTCATAAGTGAGACTTAAAGAACAAAAAAGTGGGGGGGAGGTGAGGGGTAAGACTCTTATAAGATTGGTCTGTTATGAAAGACTCAAGGACTCTAAATTAGAGAGACAGGCTAGGGCTGATGGTGTCCTATGGAGTAGGAAGGAAAAAAACAACTTGGTGGAAGATAGTGTGTTAGCACGTATCCAGGAGAGATGTGAATTGTACACCTGCATCAACAACAATCTTACAAGTCAAATTTTCCTCGTAAAGTGAACTTTAATTAAAAACAGTTCATATTTTTTATATAGCCGCTTCAGTGTCCTAACACCTCACATGGCCAAACATCACACCACTGAACTCTGCAGAAAGGATTTCATTTGTGCTTTAGACCATTTTTTTTTGTTCAGAAAGGATATGTAAATATGCTAAAGTGTGAAGCTCTGATTCTTCTTATTTAGATCAATGGCAAGCTAGTATAGATGGTTTAAAACTTATTAGAAGGTTTTTTTTTTTTTTTTCAGAAAATCTGTGTGACCAAAAGTGCTTTGGAGAGTAATAATGAATGATGGACTTTCTTTTCACATAAGCCTAAATAAAATAAGTTTTATAAGGAAAATAAGCCCAATAATCACTCAAAGACATTAACATTTTACAGTCTTTTATTTTCAAGTGGATCTTCAAATGCCATATGATTAATATTTTGACTAAACCACTACCTGTGGGCAGTGGATTGTAAAGTGGAAAGACTGGCATTAAAGGCATCATTTTAAAAGGATAGCAGTAAAGATGATGGTCTATATATTACTAGGTGAATTATTGCAATAGAGAAGCCAGAAAATTCAAAAAATTATATGGAGATAAAAATAAGGCGTCTTGATCATGAGTTTGATGACCAGAGTAAGGACATAAGAAAACTCAAAGATGAAAGTTTAATAAGGGCAAGAGACCGGCATACTTTAACGATGACTCTTTAATCACTATCAGGCCACCCCATCAGCTGGGTCCCTTAGTCGGGGAGTCCTGAGATTCCCAAACAGACATGACTCCACGCAACTTATCCTATGTTTTTTGTCAGTTTTTACCTTTTATAAATAAAAATTAAAAAAAATAAAAGTGAAAAAAATGAAGATAAGTTGATGAGATGCTCCAGTATAGTGAGAAGGATTAAATATAGAGAGAATCACTAGGTGAGTTATATTTCTATATAAAACAAATAGGGAGGCATTGGCAATCTTTTGTAGTAGTGCTATATCCTTGAAGATAACAGGGAGGTGGGAGGCAAAGATAGTACAGATTCAGGCATAATGGAAGGGTTTTTTTTTCTTTTTTTTATTTGTGATTTAACAGTAATAAACAAGATTGTAAAATAACATGGATACAATTCCATACAGTCCCCACCACCAGAATTCCATATCCCATCCCCTCCAATAGAAACTTTTCTATTCTTTATCCCTCTGAGAGTATGAACCAAAATTATTTTTAGGGAGCAGAAGGTGGAAGGTCTGGCTTCTATAACTGCTTTTCTGCTGTGCATGGATGTTGGCAGGTCTGTCCATACCCCCACAGGCTGTAAGTTCTATAACAAAAAATAAGTGAGTTATTTTTGGACCTTCATTTTTTAAAATATTTATTTTCCCTTTTGTTGCCCTTGTTGTTCTGTTGTAGTTATTGCTGTCATCGTTGTTGGATAGGACAGAGAGAAATGGAGAGAGAAGGGGAAGAGAGAGAGGAGGAAAGACAGACACCTACAGACCTGCTTCACCACTTGTGAAGCGACTCCCCTGCAGGTATGGAGCCGGGGGCTCGAACCATGATCCTTACACTGGTCCTCGCACTTTGAGCCACCTGCGCTTAACCCGCTGCACTACCACCCGAATCCCTCTTCATTTTTTCAAAATAAAATAAAATCAACTGAAAGTATGTATCTAAAAAATGGACGTCCAAGTCATGGAAATAACTCAGATGTACATAATATATTTTATCCCCTGAAATGCTGAGATGGAAGTTTTAATCCCTACCCCCACCATAAATTTGCTAAATATAGATAGATGGATAGATAGATGGATAGGTAGATAGATAGGTAGATGACAGATGACAGACAGATAGATAGATGATAGATAGATTATAGATAGATTATAGATAGATAGATAGATAGATAGATAGATAGGGTCCACAAATATGGTATCTAGAGAATGGGAACACACAAACTTGTAGAAGGAGATGGAGAAGGAGAAGAAGAATGCAGCAGAATGGAGTAGGAGGCAGAAATAAATGGTCTCAAAGATTTTGTGAAAACTATGAAAGTTATCATTGGAAGGGTGAAGCACAGAACACTAGTGGTGCATGTGGAATTATAGCTCTAATCTTAAAATCGTATAAACCACTAATGAAAAATAAGATGAAATGATAGATGAAAGTTAGATTGACTAGATAGATATAAAGTAAAAAGTGGACATAAAGAACAGAAATTGGTAAGAGGTATTTTAAATAATTCCAAAATTGAACATTAAAATGTCATGACAATTATCACGCACAAGGATCTGGGTTCCTGTTCCTGTCTCAACCTGAAGGAGGATGCAGACCTCAAGTATCTGTCCTTCCCTTTATCTGTCTCTTCCTCTCACTCCCTCTGTTTCTTGTTTGTTTGTTTGTTTTGTTTTGTTTTTTTGCCTCCAGGGTTATTTCTGGGACTCAGTGCCTACACTACAAATTCACTGCTCCTGGAGGCTATTTTTTCCCTTTTGCTGCCCTTATATTGTTGTTGTTATTGCTGTCATTGTTGTTGGATAGGACAGAGAGTAATAGAGAGAGAACAGGAAGATGGGAGGGGGGAAGATGGACACCTGCAGACCTGCTTCACCGCTTTGGAGGCGACCCCTCTGCAGGTGGGGAGCCAGGGACTCAAACCACGATCCTAATGTTGGTCTTTAACCCTCTGTGCTACCGCCCGCACCCTCTCTGCCTCTTATCCTCTATCAAAAAGCGCATAAGAATGGGGGGGGGTGACACAACACAAAATTACTACTACTACTAAACACTGTTGATAATTTGGAGTTCAGAGTCACAAATGTAAAATGCACCCTTGATCCTAAGTGTGATTTTTCTGCAATAGTAGTCTTCTGTGTACCAGAGACCAAAGAGAGAGAGAGAGAGAAGAAAAAAAGGAAGATTTTTTTTTTCATTAGGTGTGTGGTAGAGGGTAAAGGGCAAAGAAACTAAAGATATTTTATGATTCTACTAAGAAGATACTCAGATCATGCCATCTGAGCAGCTTTCCGATGTGTGATTTTTTTAGTACTTATTTACTTATTCCCTTTTGTTGCCCTTGTTGTTTTATTGTAGTTATTGATGTCATCGTTGTTGGATAGGACAGGGAGAGAAATGGAGAGAGGAGGGGAAGACAGAGAGGGGGAGAGAAAGATAGACACCTGCAGACCTGCTTCACCACTTATAAAGCGACTCCCCTGCAGGTGGGGGGGGGGGCTGGAGGTGAGGGGGGGGCTCAAACCAGGATCCTTAGGCCGGTCTTTGTGCTTTGTGTCACGTGCCTGAACCCACTGCGCTACCTCTCAACTCACAGTGTTGTTGTTTTTTTTCGTTACACAAAACTTCAGATTGATGGTTATGTGTGTGCTCTATTAGACTACAAGACAACTTTGTTCGTTCTATATTTCACCTCTGTACTTTCCAAAACTAATGGGTACCAAATAAATGTTGTATAAGCTAATAAGAAAAACTTGGGCAGTAAGGAAATATAGAAAAAGGTATTCAATTCATTTGCATTTCTTGATACAGACTGGACTTCAGTATCGGCACTCACACAGAAGTGGAAAGCACAACTATAAACCTGGAGTGATGAAATTTAAATGAGAAAATGTCCAATGGAGCAGAAAAATGCTGAGACAGCATGGGGCCGAAGAAAAGTAGTGGTCTCTCAAAACGAATAACTTTCTAAATATGAGCCAAGGTAATGCAAGATTGAGAAAACAATCCCCTGGTGATTAATGGTTTAATTATTTATTTTAGTCTACTAAGATTCCAGGGCTGAAGGATATTTTACAGTCACTAGAGAAGCTCTTATAACACAACAGGTTATAGTATGCTGAGCACAGGTTTTAACTGTAAGGAGCATAATGACTTACTTAGTTTCCCTGACCATATGTAAAAGTAGTTTCAGGAAGTGAAGAATTTGTCTATATAATAAAATGTGTTTGTTTCAGTGAATATTTATTTACTGAGTACTTACTGTGTTCCCCACATAGTATTCAGTAGTAAAACTTTAAAGTATACATCTTGTGTCAAGACAGTTTTAATCAGAAAGGATGTGTTGTGCTTATTGTGCTCACTTGTGTGTATAATAAATTATAAGTACACCTATGTCAACTTTTCCCAGAAAATTTCTTCAAAACACTGGAGTCACATGAAATAATAATGAATGTTCTGAGCTCAAGAAATTTTCAAATACAAATTCTGGAAGTATTAGATCAAAGTTGAATGGGTTTTATTATTGAAGAATTTCAAAAATATCTTTTAGTATCAATAAAAGGGCAATAAAGTAATAATAATCATTGAAATTTTTACTTAAATATGGACTTTTCAATATTACCATTCCCAAGGACCTAGGTTTGAGCCCTCCCTCTCCATGTGCAGGGGGTAAGCTTTATAAGTGATAAAGTAGGTCTGCAGATGTGTGTGTCTCTCTCTCTCCTTTATCTCCCTCTCCTCTGTCAATTTCTCTCCGTTCTATCTACTAGTTGTCAGAGAATTCTAAAAAAAAGAAAGAAATGTGCACTTTTCATGTTGCAACTTTTAGTACCTTGGAAAATTAGTATATTTTATTTGAATAATTCTAAGTTATGAAATACTGTATATTTTAGATTAAATATGTAATTACATTGAATATATATGTGTGAATTTTCTTCTTCTATTTCCATGCCCAGCCCCAACTTTGAATAACTTTTGAAATTATTTTATTGCCAGTTTATTTTGAATAACAGCAATTTTTTTATCTTCATGAAATTAATGTTTTGTAATAAAATCCAAACAGTTATAATTACAACTGTACATATTCTTGAGATGTTTATTAAAAATACAATGAAGTAATAAAGAAAATATGAAATAGTTTATCTCAAACTAGAGTTCCAGTAAACATTCTCTAAGTCTCAGGAAAGACACATTTCAAAAATTAATTCATCCAAGAATTTTATAATGTAGAATAATATTAAGAATATTTCACATCCTTGAACATTCAGTCAAATCATACTTTGAGCCTAACTGACACTTTTATTTAAAAAAACAAAACCATAGTGTTCTACCAATATCTCTTAAGCCAGTTTTACAAATAATTTTCAAAACTCATTATGCTTATAGAACATCTTTGACCAAAATAATTGATCCTCCCAGTACAAATTTATTAAATGTTTTGTTCCTCCTAGATATCCCAGTGATTCACATATAGCACCAATTGAACTGACTGTTCAAGTGTTAATGTAAATGTATGGACTATCAAACCAGTGATTCAATAATATATGTTACATTTTGTAATTGAGTTCTTCTCAGGGGTTACACTTAGCATAATTTTGTTTTTCATTTTTGCACAGTGGGCATGGATTTAAAAGGCAGCTTGTAATGGAAAATAATTCAGAACCAATAAGAAGGTCAATGAGGCCCTGAAGAGCATAAAAATAGCAATACTCTGAGGATACTCACAACAGGTCATATATATAAAACTAGGTAGGGAAGGAAATAAAAGAGATTATGTAGCATTCGTTCTCTTTAAGGTAATGACTTTAAAAAAACCCATCACTAGTGCTTAAATACTGATTATGGTTATACACTATTTGCAGGATCAGATTTAACTTTTCTGATGTGGCAAAACAAAATCCTTTCACTATATATGTTTCCTATTTTCATTTATTACCATATCCCTTTCCTTATTTTTTCTTTTTTAAAATAGTTTATTTATTTATGAGAAAGATAGGAGGAAAGAGAGAAAGAACCAGACATCACTGTGCTGCCAGAGACTGAACTCAGGACCTCATGCTTGAGAATTCAGTGCTTTATCCACTGTGACACCTCCCAGACCACTTTTCTTATTTTTTTTCTTTCCTAAATTTAGACTAAGTTTCTCACAGCTGCTCACAAGCACTCATATTTTTCCCTAGACCCTAGAGCAAAGCTTCTCTTTGAGATTTTGTTCCTTCTCCAAATGCTTCAAGATTAAGGGCAGATCTTATCTCTCCTCTGAAGTCCCTCTTTTTTTTTTTATTTATTTTCTTTCTTTATACCCACTATTGATAGAGAGGGAGAGGAAGGAGAGAGAGGCACACACAGACAAAGAGATAAAGAGAGAGAGAGAAAATAAGCCATAGCAGTGGGGGCCAAGCTTGAACCTAGGCTTGCCATATTCATGGCAAAACAGTTCACTATCCAAGTGAGCTATTTTGGTTGTCTCTGACACTTTATTATTTAATTATCAGTAAATGATACATTGAAATATGAAAATATAACAATAATCCACGATCACATTATCACTATGATACAATTTTGTCAGAAATATATTTTCCTTAGCACTAACTATTCAAAAATATTTATTCTATGACACAGCAAAGAATTTCAACCAATTTTAGCAATGAAGACTCCATAAATATGTATTAACAACATAAAAATTACCCCAACTATTCCCAACCTAATCAATGCAATAAGTACCACCTCAGTATACTTCACTTTGGACTGTGTCCAAAGACTTCAGGTGTGGAATGTCAACCTTCAGCTCCATTACTCTGGTGAGAACCTTCCTAGCTCTTAGGATTCTTTAATTTCATTTCGAGTGGCACACTTATTAACAAAACCTCAAAATATATATAGACCAAGGCCCATGAGATAGGGCATATGTAAATGTACCCATAAGTTAAGGGAAAATACATACCTTAAAGCAAAAGTGCACTATAGTTTGCAGTGAGTCACTAAATACAGCAAGCAAGTAGAAAGACCTAAAAAGACAACTGAAAGTACCTAATAAAACAGCTTCTACTTAGAACTAGATAGGATCCTCACCTACCTCCTATTACACATCCCTCAATCACTGCAAGCTAACTTTGTCAAAGTAAGTACTACAAAAGCTGAATAAGGGCAAAAGACTCTTTAGTCGCTACCAGGTCACCTCACCACCTGGGGCCCTAGTCAGGGAGTCATGGTATTCATACACAAACATGATGGACCTAGACCTCTAAAAGATCCCTGTCTCCACTGTCACTGGTCATCTCCATCAGGAACAACATAATGGACCCCTTTGTGGGCCCCTATAGGGCCTTGCCCTCAATGTGAATCAAACATGGTAAGGAATGTTCCATTCTCTGAAGGGAGGTTGGACAACATACTCTGCCTACTACCCAAGGAAGATGGGTACTGAAATTAGTGCAGCCTGGAATGTTTCTAGCCATGACCACGGAATGTGAGTTCAGACTTATAGGGATGCAGAGGTTACACAGGCTCCTGTGCTGAATATGGGCCCCAGATCAAATTGATGGGGTTTACAGTTAACAATATTTATATAATTTCCCCATATTTGGGAACTACTCTTTTTCCTGGCCCAGCTTTCTAACCCTTTTTCCAACTATGACACCATCTCCCCAGACAATAACCTGGGTCCACCTAATATTATATGACAGGCGCAGGCAAAAACTAGTAAAGTCATGGGCCCTTTGTAATATACCGAAAATAGACCTACTAGCTATTTCCAAATAGGAGACCCCAAATCTTCATCTGAAATATTCTAGCCTTTAGGTTCATGATTAGTCAACAATTTGTTCTGTTTTATATCTTAACTCTTTTTCAGCTACCAGGTTCCAGGTGATACCATGATGACAACCAGACTTCCTTGGGCAGATGACTCCACCAATGTGTCTTGGAGTCCTGGCCCCCAGAGCCCTGCTCCACTATAGAAAGAGAGAGACAGCCTGGGAGTATGAATCGACCTGCCAATGCCCATGTTCAGCAGGGAATCAATTACAGAAGCCAGACCTTCCACCTTCTGCATCCCACAATGATCCTGGGTCCATACTCCCAGTGGGTTAAAGAATAAGAAAGCTTTCAAGGGAGGGGATTGGATATGGAGCTCTAGGGGTGGAAATTGTGTGGAAATGTATCCCTCTTATCCTATAGTCTTGTCAATATTTCCATTTTATAAATAATTTTTTTTTAAATTCCCCAAATGTGGAGTTGGTCAGTGGTGCATTTGGTGAAATGCACATATTACCATGCACAGTTGAGTTCTTATATGGACCCTTGTTAAAGTTGCAGACTGTCAACTCCTGCTATACTCACATACTGGAAAGGAGGAGAGTTATTGCTGGCTGGGTAGTGGCTCAACCAGTAAAGCACACCTTATTGTGTAGCTAGGACCTACATGCTAGCTGACAGTTTCCACCTGCAAGGTGCAAGTATCATGAATGATAGAACAGGTTGAATGTCTTTATTTCTTTTTTCTTTTTTTTTAATATTGAATGCAAATCACTAATTTGTGTGTCATTCTTGTGCAGGGGCCATGCTAATCTTCTCTACCATTCCAATGTTAGTATATAGGCTACCGAAGCAAGCACGGTGTCTCTCTTTTTCTCTCCCTCTTTCTTGCTCTATTTATTTCTTATTTTAGAAAAATAGCCTCCAGAAGTGGTAGACTCCCTGTGTACACATAAGCCATAGCAATAACCTAAGAGGCAAGAAAGATCCCCACCTGCAGGGGGAAAGCTTCACAGGTGGTGAAGCAGGGCTGCAGGGGTCTATCTCCTCCTCCCCTCTTGATTTTTCCTTGTTTGTACCCAATAATAAATATTTTTTTAAAAGAACAAAAAAAAGAGGCAAGAAAGAAGAGTTATCTTTCTGTTTTATAATGGCAATCACATTCCTAGACTTACTAATGGCCTGGTACTTCTCAAAGGTATTACCTCCAAATAGAAAGATCCTCATCACATCTGGTATTAGATTTCAGCATATATATTTTGAGGAACCACAAACATTTACATTATAACAGAAACCATAGTCACTGACTCTAAATTGTGCTAACAATGACAATGGCTAAGGAAATCTTGCTCATCACAATGTTTTTGCTAAATTGAAACATAAAACCTAGAAGTACCTAGATAAATTATCCGTAGTCCTCACTGTGAGTTTCCCAGAGTCTAATATTAAATTTTTATGATTTGTTGGCTAAGAATCGAATGAGTGGTAGAGTGATAAAAACTTGCACTAGTGAGGATACTGAGTTAGATCCCTTGTCTCATATATGACAAAGTTAAAAAAACAGTTAAAACAAACAAACAAAACCAGGAACCTCACATCACAACATATAAAATTGGTGGCTCAGGTACATGCAGATAGGCACATAGATAGTGGCAGGGGAGAGCATTGTGGGGCAGAGTCAGCTCATATCCTGAGCTATACCATCAGTTGGGGAAATGCAGACAGAGTCATTTTGAAGTAATTGAACAGCAGGGAGCAGTACTGGGATACTCAAGACCATGGAGTAGGGCAGCCAGAGGGCAGAGTAGTCTGAAAAGCATAAACACAGCTGGTTTCCTATGCTGTGGCCAAGAGCACCCACACCACTCATCTCAGATCAGGAACCGGAAAAGTAGCCATGGGAAACAGGTGGATCCATATTGCAACACCCATCACCTGCACTGGGTTTACCCAAACTGGACTTGAGTAGCAGAGAATGCTCTCCCCACCCCTGCCACACCACCACATATAAACAATACAAGCACAGCGCCATCTTCTGGTTGAGTAGCAGAAACTACACCCAACTTCTAGCGTTTGCCCTTCCGTAGCCAGTCAACAGCATCAGGTTGAGCCTGATGTAAAGTTTCCAGACCTTCTTTGAATCTGGAGAGGTGGCAGTCGTTGACTATGTGGGTCATAGTCTGTCTGGAGCCGCAGGGGCAGTTTGGGTCGTCTCTGGCTCCCCAGCGATGGAACATAGCAGCGCACCGGCCATGGCCTGTTCGATAGCGATTGAGGAGGGCCCAATCATAACGTGCTAGGTCAAAGCCGGGTTGACTCTTGCAGGGGTCTGTGATGAGGTGTTTGTTCTTGACCTCAGCTGACTGCCAACTCTGTTTCCAAGAGTCTGGAACAGAGAAGTTCAGTGTAGGCGTAGGAGACCCAACTAAAACGTGGAAAATAAAAATGTTACACATTACAAGGATTTGGAAAATATGTCTGAGCTTGAATTCAGAAAGTTAGTTAATAAAGGCAACTCAAGACTCCAATCATAACAGACAACTGAAAATTAAGGAATTCAGAGTTCTCTTTACCAAAGAGCTAAAAATTTCACAGAGAAAACTCCAAAAGTGAACCCTGGAATTAAAGAAAATGCTTGACAGAACGAAACCCTATATAAGAAGACTTGTATGCAGAGTAAACCAGCTTGAAGATAGAACAGAAGGACTAGAATTTCACTACAATTTCAGAGTGCAAAACAACTGAAGAAGAAAGGTTTATGAAAAATGAAGCAATTATTAGTGACATAGGCTTCATCAGAAAGAAAAAAATGAAAGTTACTGGCATGCCTGAAAATGAAAAGAAAGAGAGGATCAGAGAGCATATTCAAAGAAATTGTAGAAAATTTTCCATGGCTGGGCAATGACCAAACTATAGATCTAGAGGAAGCTGAACAGAAACCAAAATTACTGGACATCAAATAGTTAATGCCAAGAGACACATCCTTGTAACACTTTCCAAAAGTAAGGAAAAGGAAGAAATATTACAGGCTTCAAGGGAAAGGAAGATGCTGACATACAGAGCCAGAATCATCAGGATCTCACAGAGAAGCAAGGGAACTAAATATTTTACAATATTAAAAGATAATAATTATTAGCCATGTGTACTCTATCCTGCCAAACTGTCCTTTAAGTATAAAGTAGAAATCAAAAGCTTCCCAAGCGTACAGAAACTAAACAAATTCCCCACCACCCTGTCTTGCAAGAACTATTGGAAAAAAAGTCCTACAGAAAAGGAAGTAAAGAATTCTAATGACAAATGGGATAATTTGTGGTAGAATATAAATGGAAACTCAAATAATGACATCAAAAGAAGCAAACATATAGGAAAAGGAAGAATAGAAAGGACAGTGATATGACCATTGTTGAGCCAAAGCCAGCTATCAAAGATTTAGGCATTAGAACAGAGACTCTTAGATCTCAATCTCTACCATAACTACACTGAAAACAGAAGGAAAAATGTTGTGTGGGATAGGTCAATAACAGTGGGATGAATATGGGATAACTCCACATGTAGGTGGAATTTGGGAGACAGAGTTAGAAAGGGAGAACACAGGAAGAAACTTGGACTGGTGATGGTACACTGAAGCAAATCAAGGAACACTGTGGAGGGAGTGGAACAGGGAGTCTGTGAGGAGAGAGAGGAAGAGAACTATGTAGCAGATACCTGTTACACAGAACTGGGAAATGATGGACATGTATAAACAAATGTACTGTAATTCATTCAACCCCCCCCAATAAATAAAAATATATAGTAAAAAGTTTTAAAAATAAAATAATAAAATACATGGATCTTTTCTTAGAATTTCAAAAGGTCTCATTTAAATTTCTTAATTTCTCTAAAATGTTTCAGGGCTTTTAATTCTCCAGAAGGTGAGGGTCTAATTAGATGCTGACCATTCACTAAGTCTTACAATGTAATTCCATATTTATGGCCATCTTCCTTAAGCAGTTCTGAAAAACCTACATGGTTTCAAATATTGGTACAGATATATATATATTGAGTGTTTTTTGACAATGGATAATTTGGGAATTTAAATATTCAATTTTTAAGTAACAAGCGGACACAATATGGTGGATTAGTGAAAGCCATGGGCTACTGAATCAGCATATAAACTGTTTCCACTGTGCAACTATACAAATATTGTGAATCAACCTCTTGCTTCATGATCAGCTTTATAATGAGTCTGACACATGAATCATTAAATTGATATGTAAAAAGCATAAGAATGATTCTGGGGGGTTCCTGGAAGATGGCGGACAGAGAAGCTGCTAGTGGCTGAGCTCTGACCACGTCTCCTGGAAACAGTAGGATTTTCTGCCTTTAGTAGGCCAGCCAATAAGGGGTCCTAGCGGTGACACCAAGGAGGTGACTATAACTTAATTTGGGTTAAGAATTAGAGTAGGGGAAAAAATTTTTTTTTCTTCCTTTTAATTTCTAAGCATACCTCCTTCCCCACCCCCCACCCCCCATAACCAGTCCCTTGGGACCAGCTCCTAGCAGGATCTCCTGCTAGGAGCTCCTTTTCTTTACCAAATTCCTCTCCCACCAGGGAGTATCATTAATTCTAAGTCTATACCCTTCTGAAACCTCTGGCCTTTTTTCTTTATAAGTAGCCAACCCCCCCACCTCAACCCACATAGCTAATTAAATAATTAAAAATAAATACATAAAAAAAAACCTTTCCTTTCACTGCCTTTTTGTGACTGTTCTTTTCTTATCTATTTCTTTTTTCTCTCTCTCTCTTTCTTTATTTAATTTTTTTTCTCATTATTGTCATCCTTTCTTCCTTAATCCTACAGCTTCCAAAGTCACAGCCCCCAGCCCCCACACCAACAAACAGTGTGCTTTTTTGAATTCACTTATACACATTTGGGAATTTCCTTTCACTGCTCTTTAATTACAGCTCTTTTTCTTATTTTTTCCCTTTTCTCTCTCTTGCCTCTTTTTTTTTTTATCTTGTCATACACTTCTTCCTTCTCCTTTGCCTTTCTGAATTTGTGAATTATTTTGGGGAAGAAATCTGACTCAGAGTGGACTCTCTATGTGTGTATCTCTGCTCTAGTTCCCTATCCCCTCTTGTTACCCCTAGAATATACAGTGGATAGTAGATTTGCATAGCTGTCTATTCTTGCAATCCTTTCTTTCTTTTCTCTTTCTTCTTCACTGGGATTTAGTTGCTATTTATTCACGGACAAGAGATATTGTTTGGCTAACTGGTAACGATTAAACTGCCTCAATACTTGCATCAGGTGCTACTGTAATTCTGGAGGCTGGTGAGTGCATATGTCATAAAGGTATTTAGTACAGTGTTACTTGTACTCAAGACACAACAACTGAGGAACAGAGCATAAAAAAGAAACACATAAATCAAAAAAATGGCTAGATCAAAAACAAATAAAACTGCTACTCCAATGAATGAAGACAAGAGCCCAGAAGAAAATACAAATCAGCCAGAAGTAACCATAGATAAGAAAAGTATGCAAGCAATAATAAACTTATTAATCACAGAAATGAAAAAAACACTGGAGGAAAGGAATGGCAGTATTAGGGAAACAAGAGTTGAGACCCCCAAGGAAAATACTGATTATCTTGAGGCAATTAGAGAACTGAAAGCTGAAATAGCTGTAATGAAGAAAGAAGCTGAGGCAAGGGAAAGTAGACTAACAGAAGCAGAAAACAGAATTAGTCAGACAGAGGATGAGTTAGAGAAAACAAAGAAAGAGGTGAAAGAGCTTAAAAAGAGATTTAGAGACACTGAAAACAACAACAGAGACATATGGGATTATCTCAAAAGAAGTAACCTTCGTATAATTGGCCTGCCAGAGGAAGAAAGAGAGGAAGGGGAAGCAAACATTCTAGAGGAAATAATAGAAGAAAACTTCCCAGACCTGAATAACAGAAAGGACATCAAGATTCAAGAGGCCCAGAGTGTACCAATCAGAATCAACCCAGACCTGAAGACACCAAGACACATCATAGTCACAATGAGAAGAAGTAAGGATAAAGAAAGGATCCTAAAGGCTGCAAGAGAGAAACAAAAAGTCACATACAAGGGAAAACCCATAAGATTATCTGCAGACTTCTCCACTCAAACTCTAAAAGTCAGAAGGGAATGGCAAGATATCTATCAAGCCCTGAATGAAAAAGGGTTTCGGGAGTTGGGCTGTAGCGCAGTGGGTTAAGCGCAGGTGGCGCAAAGCACAAGGACCGGCATAAGGATCCTGGTTCGAACCCCCACTCCCCACCTGCAGGGGAGTTGCTTCACAGGCGGTGAAGAGGGTCTGCAGATGTCTATCTTTCTCTCCTCCTCTCTGTCTTCCCCTCCTCTCTCCATTTCTCTCTGTCCTATCTAACAACGACAACAACAATAATAACTACAACAATAAAAAAACAACAAGGGCAACAAAAGGGAATAAATAAATTAAATAAAATAAATATTTTTAAAAAAGGATTTCAACCAAGGATAATATATCCTGCTAGACTTTCATTCAAACTAGATGGAGGGATCAAAACCTTATTAGACAAACAACAGGTAAAGGAGGCAACCATCACAAAGCCGGCCTTGAAAGAGGTACTAAAAGACCTCTTATAAACAAGAACATCACTATAATACTTGCAATATATCAGAGCAAACAATATTTTTAGAACAATGGCAATACATTAAATCCATAATAGCAATAAATGTCAATGGCTTAAACTCACCCATCAAAAGACACGGGGTGGGGGGATGGATCATAAAACATAATCCAACCATATGCTGCTTGCAAGAATCCCATCTGTCACAACAAGATAAACACAGACTTAAAGTGAAAGGATGGAAAACTATCATACAGGCTAACGGACCACAAAAAAGGGCAGGAACAGCCATTCTCATCTGAGAAACTATAGATTTTAAATTAAATAAAGTAATAAAAGATAGGCAAGGACATTACATAATGATTAGAGGATCAGTCAGCCAAGAAGACTTAACAATTATTAACATCTATGCACCCAATGAGGGACCATATAAATACATCAAGCACCTACTGAAAGAATTTCAAAAATACATCAATAGTAATACAATAATAGTGGGAGACTTCAATACCCCACTCTCACACTTAGACAGATCAACAAAGCAGAGAACCAATAAAGATACAAGAAAATTGAATGAAGAGATTGACAGACTAGACCTCTTGGACATTTTCAGAGTCCTTCACGCCAAAAAACTGGAATACACCTTCTTTTCAAATCCACATGACACATACTCAAGGATAGACCACATGTTAGGGCACAAAGACAGCATCAATAAATTCAAGAGCATTGAAATCATCCCAGGTATCTTCTCAGACCACAGTGGAGTAAAACTAACATTTAACAACAAACAGACAATTATTAAAAATCACAGAATTTGGAAACTAAACAACATCCTCCTTAAGAATCACTGGGTCAGAGACTCACTCAAGCAGGAAATTCAAATGTTCCTGGAAACTAATGAAAATGAAGATACAACCTATCAAAATATTTGAGACACAGCTAAAGCAGTACTGAGTGGGAAACTTATAGCCATACAATCACATATTAAACATCAAGAAGAAGCTCAAATGAACGACCTTACTGCACACCTCAAGGACTTAGAGGAAGAGGAACAAAGGAACCCTAAAGCAACCAGAAGGACAGAAATCACTCTGAACAACTGGTTCTGCTAATTTCTTAAAGAAAATATTATTTTAATATATGCTCCTTTTTAATTTATAAGCAAATGTCATAAAATATTGGGTATGTATATCAAACAAAATGTTTCTATTTCTCCAGCTAGTTTATATTTTGGTACCAGGACAATCCTGCTTATGTTTATTATCTAATATTAGAGAGTTTGAAAAAGGAGGGAGGTGAGAGGGGATTAAAAATGGGTTGAAGTGGATGGGGGAGATGAAACAAAGTTATGCAATAAGAATCTCATGGTGGAGGCTCCAAAGTCCCAGGTTCAGTTCCTCATACTATCATAAACCAGAGCTGAGCTGTTTTCAGGAAACCAAACTAAAACATCTACTAATTTGAGTTGTATGGTGGTGGAAGATGATAAGATGGTGGAGAACATAATATGCTGATACCTGTCATAGAGAGATAAGAAACTAACCATGTAACACACCAAGAAAAAGCTCAAATGAACAACCTTACTGCACACCTCAAGGACTTAGAGGAAGAGGAACAAAGGAACCCTAAAGCAACCAGAAGAACAGAAATCACTAAAATCAGAGCAGAAATAAACTACATCGAAAATAAAAGAACCATACAAAAGATCAATGAAGCCAAATGTCGGTTCTTTGAAAGATTAAACAAAATTGACAAACCCCTAGCCAGACTTACCAAACAAAAAAGGGAGAAGACTCAAATTAATAGAATTGTAAACGATGCAGGAGATATCACAACTGACACCACAGAAATCCAGAGAATCCTGCGAAACTTCTATAAAGAACTATACGCCACCAAGCAAGAGAATCTGGAAGAAATGGAACAATTCCTAGAAGCATATGCCCTTCCAAAACTGAACCAAGAAGAACTACAAAATCTAAATGCACCAATCACAGACAAAGAAATTGAAACCGTTATTAAAAATCTCCCCAACAACAAAAGTCCTGGACCAGATGGCTTCACAAACGAATTCTACAAAACTTTCAGGAAACAGTTATTACCCATACTTCTTAAGCTTTTCCATAAGATTGAAGAAACAGGAGTCTATCTAAGGAATATGGCGGACTGAGAAGCTGATAGCAGCGTGAGATCTGATCATATCTTCTGGAAACAGTAGGATTTTCTGCCTTTAGCAGGCCAGTCAATAAGGGGTCCTAGTGGTGACACCAAGGAGGTGACTATAATTTAATTTGGGTTAAGAATTAGAGTAAAGGTGGCACGGACTAGCGGGCGGGCTGCTCCAGACTTCCCAGGCGGCGGTGGGCAAGGCGGGTGCGCCGGGCATTGTCCTCCACCCGGGAAGGCGGCTCCTCCACCAGTTGCAGAGCGCTGCTGGGTGGCCGGCAGAGGACCTGGAGGGAGCACTATAGCTCGGGGGCTTTCTCTTGGGAGTCTCCAGGGACCACCGTGACCCTGAGGTCGGATCCAAAGACTTCTTAAGTATAGCTCTCATTGGATCAAAGGACTTGGAGCTAGTTTTCATTTTCGAGAAATCCTTTAAAAAAGTCTGCAGGGGGGGGGGGGTTTCCCAGAATATGGCGGACTGAGAAGCTGCTAGCCACTGAGCTCTGAACACATCTGGAAACAGTAGGATTTTCTGCCTTTAGCAGGCCAGCCAATAAGGGGCCCTAGTGGTGACACCAAGGTGGTGACTATAACTTAATTTGGGTTAAGAATTAGAGTAGGGGAAAAAAATTCTTTTTTCTTCCATTCAATTTTCAAGCATACCTCCTTTCCCCCCCCCATAAGCAGTCCCTGGGGACCAGCACCTAGCAGGATACCCCACACCACCAAACAGGGTGCTTTTTTGAATTCAGTGATACACATTTGGGAAGTTCCTTGCACTGCTCTTTAATTACAACTCTTTTTCTTATCTTCTCCCTTTTCTCTCTCTTGTCTCTCTCTCTCTTTTTTTTAATCTTGTCATACACTTCTTCCTTCTTCTTTGCCTTTCTGAATTTGTGAATTATTTTGGGGAAGAAATCTGACTCAGAGTGGACTCTCTATGTGTGTATCTCTGCTCTAGTTCCCTTTCCCCTCTTGTTACCCCTAGAATATACAGTGGATAGTAGATTTGCATAACTGTCTATTCTTGCTATCCTCTCTTTCTTTTCTCTTTCTTCACTGGGATTTGGTTACTATTTTTTCACGGACTGGAGAAATTGTTTGGCTAACTGGCAATGATTAAACTACTTCAATACTTACTGCAGTTGCTACTGTAATTCTGGAGGTTGGTGAGTGCAATTGTCATAAAGGTATTTAGTACAGTGTTACTTGTACTCAAGACACAACAACTGAAGAACAGAGCATAAAAAAAAAAGAAACACATAAATAAAAAAAATGGGTAGATCAAAAACAAATAAAACTGCTACTCCAATGAATGAAGATAAGAGCCCAGAAGAAACTACAAATCAGCCAGAAGTAACCATAGATAAGAAAAGTATGCAAGCAATAATAAACTTATTAATCACAGAAATGAAAACAACATTGGAGGAAAGGAATGGCAGTATTAGGGAAACAACAGTTGAGACCCCCAAGAAAAATACTGATTATCTTGAGGCAATTAGAGAACTGAAAGCTGAAATAGATGTAATGAAGAAAGAAGCTGAGGCAAGGGAAAGCAGACTAACAGAAGCAGAAAACAGAATTAGTCAGAGGATGAGTTAGAGAAAACTAAGAAAGAGGTGAAAGAGCTTAAAAACAGATTGAGAGACACTGAAAGCAATAACAGAGACATATGGGATGATCTCAAAAGAAGTAACCTTCGTATAATTGGCCTGCCAGAGGAAGAAAGAGAGGAAGGGGAAGCAAACATTCTAGAGGAAATAATAGAAGAAAACTTCCCAGACCTGAATAACAGAAAGGACATCAAGATTCAAGAGGCCCAGAGAGTACCAAACAGAATCAACCCAGACCTGAAGACA
This sequence comes from Erinaceus europaeus, assembly GCF_950295315.1. Taxonomy (NCBI): domain Eukaryota; kingdom Metazoa; phylum Chordata; class Mammalia; order Eulipotyphla; family Erinaceidae; genus Erinaceus; species Erinaceus europaeus. The sequence goes on from NC_080165.1 coordinate 125,578,202, forward strand.
CCAAGACACATCATAGTCACAATGAGAAGAAGTAAGGATAAAGAAAGGATCCTAAAGGCTGCAAGAGAGAAACAAAAAGTCACATACAAGGGAAAACCCATAAGATTATCTGCAGACTTCTCCACTCAAACTCTAAAAGACAGAAGGGAGTAGCAAGATATCTATCGAGCCCTGAATGAAAAAGGGTTTCAACCAAGGATAATATATCCTGCTAGACTTTCATTCAAACTAGATGGAGGGATCAAAGCCTTCTTAGATAAACAACAGTTAAAGGAGGCAACCATCACCAAGGCGGCCCTGAAAGAGGTACTAAAAGACCTCTTATAAACAAGAACATCACTATAATACTTGCAATATATCAGAGCAAACAACATTTTTTAGAACAATGGCACTACAATACATTAAATCCATAATAGCAATAAATGTCAATGGCTTAAATTCACCCATCAAAAGGCACAGGGTGGGGGGATGGATCAGAAAACATAACCCAACCATATGCTGCTTGCAAGAATCCCATCTGTCACAACAAGATAAACACAGACTTAAAGTGAAAGGATGGAAAACTATCATACAGGCTAATGGACCACAAAAAAGGGCAGGAACAGCCATTCTCATCTGAGAAACTATAGATTTTAAATTAAATAAAGTAATAAAAGATAGGCAAGGACATTACATAATGATTAGAGGGTCAATCAGCCAAGAAGACTTAACAATTATTTACATCTATGCACCCAACGAGAGACCATCTAAATACATTAAGCATCTACTGAAAGAATTTCAAAAATACATCAATAGGAATACAATAATAGTGGGAGACTTCAATACCCCACTCTCACACTTAGACAGATCAACAAAGCAGAGAACCAATAAAGATACAAGAGAATTGAATGAATATATCGACAGACTAGACCTCTTGGACGTTTTCAGAGTCCTTCAGCCCAAAAAACTGGAATACACCTTCTTTTCAAATCCACATGACACATACTCAAGGATAGACCACATGTCAGGCCACAAAGACAACATCAATAAATTCAAGAGCACTGAAATCATACCAAATATCTTCTCAGACCACAGTGGAGTAAAACTAACATTTAACAACAAACAGACAATTATTAAAAGACACAGAATTTGGAAACTAAACAACATACTCCTTAAGAACCACTGGGTCAGAGACTCACTCAAGCAGGAAATTCAAATGTTCCTGGAAACTAATGAAAATGAAGATACAACCTATCAAAATATTTGGGACACAGCTAAAGCAGTACTGAGTGGGAAACTTATAGCCATACAATCACATATTAAACACCAAGAAGAAGCTCAAATGAACGACCTTACTGCACACTTCAAGGACTTAGAGGAAGAGGAACAAAGGAACCCTAAAGCAACCAGAAGGACAGAAATCACTAAAGTTAGAGCAGAAATAAACAACATTGAAAATAAAAGAACCATACAAAAGATCAATGAAGCCAAATGTTGGTTCTTTGAAAGAATAAACAAAATTGACAAACCCCTAGCCAGACTCACCAAACAAAAAAGAGAGAAGACTCAAATTAATAGAATTGTAAACGATGGAGGAAATATCACAACTGACACCACAGATATCCAGAGAATCCTGCGAAACTTCTATAAAGAACTATATGCCACCAAGCTAGAGAATCTGGAAGAAATGGAACAATTCCTAAAAACCTATGCACTTCCAAAACTGAACCAAGAAGAACTACAAAATCTAAATGCACCAATGACAGATGAAGAAATTGAAATCGTTATTAAGAATCTCCCCAACAACAAAAGTCCTGGACCAGATGGCTTCACAAACGAATTCTACAAAACTTTCAGGAAACAGTTAACACCCATACTTCTTAAGCTATTCCATAAGATTGAAGAAACAGGAATACTTCCTTCCACCTTTTATGAAGCCAACATCACCCTGATACCCAAAGCTGATAGGGACAGAACAAAAAAGGAAAACTACAGACCAATATCTCTGATGAACATAGATGCCAAAATATTAAACAAGATCTTGGCCAACCGGATACAGCAACACATCAAAAAGATTGTTCATCATGACCAAGTGGGATTCATCCCAGGAATACAAGGCTGGTTCAACATCTGTAAGTCAATCAATGTCATTCACCACATCAATAAAAGCAAAGCCAAAAACCACATGATTATCTCAATAGATGCAGAGAAAGCCTTTGACAAAATCCAACACCCGTTCATGCTCAAAACTCTACAAAAAATGGGAATAGATGGGAAATTCCTCAAGATAGTGGAGTCTATATAAAGCAAACCTACAGCCTACATCATACTCAATGGACAGAAGCTGAAAGCATTCCGCCTCAGATCGGGGACTAGACAGGGCTGTCCACTGTCACCGTTACTCTTCAACATAGTATTGGAAGTTCTTGCCATAGCAATCAGGCAAGAGAAAGAAATCAAAGGGATACAGATTGGAAGGGAAGAAGTCAAGCTCTCACTATTTGCAGATGATATGATAGTATACATAGAAAAACCTAAAGAATCCAGCAGAAAATTACTGGAAATTATTAGGCAATATAGCAAGGTATCAGTCTACAAAATCAATGTACAAAAATCAGTGGCATTTCTTTATGCAAACACTAAATCTGAAGAAGAAGACATCCAGAAATCACTCCCATTTACTGTTTCAGCAAAATCAATCAAATACCTAGGAATACAGTTGACCAAATAGCAAAAGACTTGTATGCTGAAAACTATGAGTCGCTACTCAAGGAATTAGAAACTGATACCAAGAAATGGAAAGATATCCCATGCTCATGGATTGGAAGAATAAATATCATCAAAATGAATATTCTCCCCAGAGCCATATACAAATTTAATGCAATAGCCATCAAATTTCCACCTCTAGTAGTTTGAGTTTAGGTACAATCATAACTGAATACGTGGATTTGACATACTAGACAGAATCTAACCAGCCAGCACCCATTTTCAGTGTGGTTTATTATTCTTTCATTTTGATCATAGAAACATTTCTGAAACAATATATTTTATTTCTTAGGAAAATATTCCTAAAATAAAACCATCTTCTGGCTGCCACAGAGGTAGTAAAGGCATTATACCAGCATGGTATTGAGTAAAGTTGGTAGATGTGAGAAAATATGTCCAAAGGAGTTAAGTATTCAAAACACTGCTATTGAATTTTCCTTTTCATCACATCCACATTTCACTAAATTCTTTTAGGGGATACAAGTAGGACTGAAATATAAATTTTGGGTTAATTATGACAGCAAATAGCGTAGTAGTTGATGGTTCTACAATGTCATATTTCTTATTAGAAATAAGCAAGAGTTGTTTGTAAAGATATTTTAATTGATGCTTTAGTCTGTGCAAAACTATGAGTATAAGATGGTAAATATTGTAAAGATATCAGAGTGTAAGAACACAGCAGAAAATGTGTAAATCTCAGCAAGACTTTTATTTGGGGAAAAAAATGAGAAACCTATCAAAACATATTTCTAAAGTTGCAGAAAATGTATTATTAATTTTTATACAGAACTAATTTTATATTGTCAGGAGATTTTTTAACTTAAATAACCATACAACTTTACATAATATAAGGCAATCTGGAAAGCAGTATTTTGTGACCATAATCTTATGCATATGTTATCCTCCCAAGCAAAAAAAAACCGGTAAGGAAGGTTAAAATAACATTCAGACCAAAATGAACCGATTTAGAAGAATTTGCCTTAGTGAGAATACCCAAGGGAGCGAGAACACAAGCTTTAAGGTGGCCAAGGACTTATTGACCTTGAAACCAGGGCGTTGCAATTGAAAGGCTAATTAAGATAGGCTTATTTACTATTCTGAAAAATGCTAGGAACCAAGAGATCAAACATTCTTGGCAGAACTATATGAAAGTGTTAATGACAGGATATCTCTGTTGAAGCTGATTTAATATATATTTTGGCCCAAAATATATAAAAATATATTACTTCTAATAGTTGTGAATTTAAAGTCCTGCTAATAATATACCAAATAGGCCCATTCTTTTTTTCATTTTTGTGGCCGAGTGTTGGTTAATATGGTGTTCCCTTTCTCTGATATTATTTCTCTCTCCCAGCTTTCCAAACCAAGACATGATGACATAAACACAAAGGGAAAAATAACCTAAGCATGTATGCTGATATTTGGACGAATGAAAATATTCTTGTTACCACATTGCTACATGACTAATGAACATTAAGTCTCTAGTAGGTAAAGTAAAATCTGAAAAGTGAAATTTTTAGAGAGTCATGTGGTTAGAGGCAAGATTCCACCCACATATGACAATCTGGGAGATCAATGAGAAGTCAGTAGTGAAGATGTTGTAGGAATAATTGAAGGCCATGAAGACAGCCGGTTAATAATGCAGAAAACCAAGGAATTGGTTACAGAGTGGTGACAAGTACAAATTAAAGATTTAAAGCAACCTATTTTAGATCTTGAAACACAAACTGAGTCCTTTCTAATATGCAAACATAAGGTGTTGAATATATACATTTATTAGTCATAATTAATAAGCACATATACTTGGCTAATCCCCAGGAAGTACAAAAAATAATAACTAAAGGCAACATGATAATGGTCATTCATTGTATTTCTTAATAACCTATAATTTCAGAAACCACACCCTTCTCATTATTTTATTCAGCCTATTCTATGCCAACTGCTTCTTCCTGGCTGGTCAGTGTGACTGCTTCACATGGTCAGAAGGCCATTGGTGATCAGTTGTCATTTATTTGTACCTCTTTCACCACTAACTTCACTAACTCGGGACAGTGTTAAAAGAAATTTTCATTCTAAATTACCACTGCCTGGAAAGTGTAAAGTTAATGTTATAAAATAACATTTTTGTGGCACAACTTACATAATAGCTTTGTCATAGCTTTACTTGTCTACTAATAGAATCATAAATAGTCTGAAGGAGTCACATTCAGAGATTCACAGATTCCCCAGAGTATACCTCAAAAAGAATACACACTAGAAAGAATAACAACCTTCACTTCTAGCCTTTTGGAGTAGAAATATAACCTATGAATGCTGTCCCTCACTTAAGTTTTGCAGTCATTTATAAATTCTTATTTATATCATGGTCCACAAAGAATTTTAGTGAAAAAGCTTTAGGAGGCAACAGAATTATTTCTGAAGACTCCATATTTCATCTTACTTGCTTACAATATTTTCATAACCACTGGAATTTAGGGGTAAAATAAAATTTAATATTTATTTATCTATATTTAATAGGACATAGAGAAATTGAGAGGGAAAGAGGAGATGGAGAAGGAGAGATATAGAGAGAGAGATACCTGCACCATTGCTTCACTGCTTGTGAAGCTTCCGCCCTGTAGGAGGATGCCAGGGGCTTGAACCTTGGTTCTTGCATTAAACTGAGATTTCTCTCTATATATTTTCATTCCTCTCTCAATGTGGAGTAGGACTGGGATAATTGTTTAATTTTCCAGACCTCTCACTGGTCAGAGTTATATTGGGTTGAGTTTCCAAAGGGATATAGTATAGTGAACTTACTTTCAAATACTGGGACTTTCAATATGTTTCCTTATATGCACACTGACACCCACCCCCCACACATACATACAAACAACTTTCACTCTACCAACATTTTACTGTGCCGAAGAAATATTGTAAGTTTCTCTTTCTCTTCTGACCTTTCTCTAGATAGACCTTTCTTCAAAGTTATGGCAAGATCATGAGACCAACGTAGGTATTAGGTGGTACTCTAAATGTAAAACAAAACCATTTGACAAGAACAAGTGGACAACTGTGAGAAAGTTACTAACAAAAAGATCAGACAAATTTTAGGAAATCCTGCAATGTGTGGCACAGTGTAATTTCTTCTTTTCTACCTCATCAGAAGACCTGTAAAAAATACACTATTTTAAAAGTTTTATGAAAGCATATTTGTACTTTTTAAACACTGCTAAAACTGCCCTTAAGGCAAACCATTTTTCTTCCAGTTTGTGGGTGATCCTGAAACTTTAGCCAAATGCTGTCATCTAATTTTAGCAATTTTATACTGGTCATTTGGATTTATGTGTTCTGAAAACTCACATCCAATATTATCATTATTGGTACAAAAATAATAAAACATAAGAATTATGTAAGTAGTTTTTTAAAGGGGGGAAGCTTTGTCTAGAGCTCAGAAATTTGAAATTTTACCACACAATGGTTATGCTTATTTGGTAATTATTTTAACAGCATGTTAGCACTATGACTATCTTCCAATGATTAAAATTTGTATTTATTTACAGCTGATTTATTCTGACTACTAGTTAAAATTAAGAGATTCACATCTGTAACCTTGGTGGCAGAAATAAAGGGGGAGAATCTTTAGGGTTGGTAAAAGTAGCTCACTTGGATAGCAGGGATTTTCCCTGTTTGCAAGCCAGTTTCAAGCCTAAGCCCCACTTCATTAGAGAAAGCTTTAGTGCTGTGGTCAGTTTAGTGATAATTCATTCCTTTAGCTATTGTCTATCTGAAAATCTCTTCTTTCCTTCTTTAAAGTTGATTCACAACCTAGTCAGACAAAGGTGTTTTTTTTAATTTTTTATTTATAAAAAGGAAACATTTCCCACCTAAACTTCAAGGACATCTTTGATGATACAAACCCAATTGCAAGGAAGACTAAAGCAGAAACAAACCAATGGGACGACATCAAATTGAAAAGCTTCTGCACAGCCAAAGAAACTATCACACAAAGAGATCCCTCACAGAATGGGAGAAGATCTTCACATGCCATACATCAGACAAGAGACTAATCACCAAAATATACAAAGAACTCAACAAACTTAGCAACAAAAAAGAAAATGACCCCATCCAAAAATGGGCAGAGGAAAAGAACAAGACATTCACTTCAGAGGAGATCCTAAAGGCTAACAAACATATGAAAAACTGCTCCAGGTCACTGATTGTCAGAGAAATGCAAATAAAGACAACATTGAGATGCCACTTTACCCCTGTGAGAATGGCATACATCAAAAAGGACAGCAGCAACAAATGTTGGAGAGGCTGCGGGGACAGAGGAAGCCTTCTGCACTGCTGGTGGGAATGTAAATTGGTCCAGCCTCTGTGGAGAGCAGTCTGAAGAACTCTCACAAGGCTAAACATAGACTTTCTATATGACCCACTAATTCCTCTCCTGGGGATATACCCTAAGGATTCCCAATAATAATAATGCCCAATTAAAAAAATATGTGTACATCTATGTTCATAGCAGCACAATTCATAATAGCTAAAACCTGGAAGCAACCCAGGTGCCCAACAACAGATGAGTGGCTGAGAAAGCTGTGATATATATATACACAATGGAATACTATGCGGCTATTAAGAACAATGAACCCAGTTTATCTGACCCATCTTGGACAGAGCTAGAAGGAATTATGTTAAGCCAGCTAAGCCAGAAAGCTAAAGATGAGTATGGGATGTCCCCACTCATCAATAGAAGTTGAAAAAGAAGAACAGAAAGGGAAACTAAAAGCAGGATCTGATTAAATCGAGAGCAGGGCACTAAAGTAAAAACCCTGTGGTGAAGGGAAGGGTGGCCATTGGGCTTCCTGGGGCAGCGGGTGGGTGGAAGGGCAGGGTGGGTGGTTGGAATGGGACACAGTCTTTTGATGGTGGGAATGGTGTTTATGTACACTCCTAATACAGTGTAGACATATAAACCACTATTTAACTAATATGAGAGGGGAAAAAATTGTTCATATGTCTAGAACTTCTTAAAACACAGACTGAGTCTTTTTAATACATAGACTGTCTTTGATATGTTGACTCTCTCAAAAGCCTAGACCAGGGAGAACAGAAGCAACTGGTAGCACAGCTATATACAAGGTGCTGGGTATTATACCCCAAACCCTAACAAAGGGACTTTCCAAAGTTAACCCAATCACCAAATAATGTGATGATAACGATAACTATCCAATGTCTTCTTGAACCCTGAGACAGCAGGAACCTCACATTTCAACTATAGAGCCTATATTTCCCCCAGTCTTAGAACCTTAGGGTGGGGCCCACTTTCCTGCATGCTTCTTTCAATCCAAATCAAATAATATTGCATCCGTGGATCGCAACCCAATCAGTGCAACAAGTGCCACCCCAGCATGCTTCACTTCAGACTGTGTCTAGAGACTTCAGGTGTGGAATGACAACCCTCCAGCTTCACCACTGGGGTGAGACCTTTCCTTTCATAGTATTCTCTAATTCCATTCCAGGTGGTCCACTCCCCAATAAAGTCCGCAAACCTAGATATAGTCCATGTCCGCTGAGATAGAGCATATGTTCACATGTTTCCATAAACTAGGGAAAAATATATACCTGAAAGCTGAAGTACACAAGAGCCTGCAGGGAATACCTCCCAACACTTCATCTGGACTATTCCAGTCTTTAGGTCCATGGTTGTTCAACAGTTTGTTTGGCTTTGTATGTTAACTCTCTCTTCAGTCATCAGGTTCTGGATGCCAGCACGATGCCAAACAGACTTCCCTTGACAGACGACCCCACCAATGTGTACTGGAGCTCCACTTCCCCAGAGCCCCACCCTACTAAGGAAAGAGAGAGGCAGGCTGGGAGTATGGATCAACCAGTTAACGCCCAAGTCCAGCGGGGAAGCAATTACAGAAGCCAGACCTTCTACCTTCTGCAACCCTCAATGACCCTGGGTCCATGCTCCCAGAGGGATAGAAAATGGGAAAGCTATCAGGGGAGGGGGTGGGATATGGAGATTGGGTGGTGGTAATTGTGTAGAGTAGAACTGTACCCCTCTTATCCTATGGTTTTGTTAATTTATCCTTTCTTAAAAAAAAAAAAAGAAAAAATAAATAAAACATTGAGAGAAAAAATAAAAGGAAACATTGACAAAACCATAGGATAGGAGGGGTACAACTCCACACAATTCCCACCACCAGAACTCTGTATCCCATCCCCTCCCCTGATAGCTTTCCTATTCATTAACCCTCTGGGAGTATGGACCCAAGGTCATTGTGGGATGCAGAAAGTGGAAGGTCTGGCTTCTGTAATTGCTTCCCTGCTAAACATGGGCGTTGTCTGGTCGATCCATACTCCCAGCCTGTCTCTCTCTTTCCCTAGTGGGGAAGGGCTCTGGGGAAGCAGAGCTCCAGGACATTTTGGTGGGGTTGTCTGTCCTGGAAAGTCTGGTTGGCATCATTCTAGCATCTGGAACCTGGTGGTTGAAAAGAGAGTTAACATACAAAGCTAAACAAATTGCTGACCAATCATGGACCTAAAGGCTGGAATAGTGCAGATGAAGAGTTGGGGGGGGGGGTCCTCCATTTTGTAGATAGCTAGTAGGCATATTTTAGTTATATTCCAAAGGGCCTGTGGCTATACTAGTGTTGTTGTTGTTTTCCTTTTTCTTTTTTTCTCTTGAGCCTGAAATCTGATATGCAAATGGATACAAGTTATTGTCTGGGGAGATGATATCATGGCTGGGAAAAGGACCAGAAAGCTGGATCAGGAAAGAGAGTGGCTCCCTAATATGGGAAAGGGGTATAAATATTGTTGACTATAAAAACCCATCGATGTAATGTGATCTGGGGCCCATATTTAGCTTAGGAGCCTATGTGACCTCTTCATCCCTATAGATCTAAGCTCACATTCTATGATCATGAGTAGGAACATTCTAAGCTGCCCCAATATTGACCCATCTTCTTTAGGTGGAGCACAGAGTATGTTGTCCATCCTCTCTTCGTAGGATGGAACATTCTCTACCATGGTTGATCCGAGTTGAGGGCAAGGTCCTATGGGGACCATAAAAAGGTCTATTGTGTTGTTCCTGATAGAAATGACCAGTAACAATAGGGAGAGGGATTTATTCAAGGTCTAGGCCCATCACAGACCAAGTGTTTTTTCATCTTTATTTGTTGGATAGAGACAGGCAGAAATCAAGAGGGAAGGGGTGATATGTATATATATATATATATCATATATGGAGAGAGAGAGAGAGTCCTGTAACTCTACTTCACCAATTGCAAAGCTTTTACTCTGCAGGTGGGGCCAGGGGCTCAAACCTGGGTCCTTGAGCACTGTAACATGTACTTTCAACCAGATGCACCACCACCCAGCCCCTAGATATAGTACTTTTGAGGGGAGAATTTTCCCACTTAAATTTTCCATTATATCCTGCTAGTCCTCTACTCTTCCTTAATATTCATCTTATCTTTGTCTTTGAGCTTTCTCATTTTTATTATCACGCTTCTTAGTGAATTTAGGTCAGGATTAAATTTTTGCGGCTCTTTGAACAATATGGATATGGGTGTTTATCTTCCTCTCTAATTTGGAGAAAATTTTCAGCTAATATTCTTTTTAAATTATATCTTTTTAGTGATTACATAGAGATTTACAAGATTATAAGATAACAGGGGTAAAATTCTACACCACATATACTACCAAAGTCTATATTATTCAAGGGTAAATTCTATTCTTTTTGTCTCTTTTGCCCTTCTTTGTACCCCTAGGGTACAAATGTTGCCCCTTTTGAAAAGCATTCTTGAAGACAATCCTATAATTCTCATATTATTTTCATTTGTGTTAGTGTTTTTTTCTTTTTTTCCCCTTTATTTAGGTGGTGGCTTCCTCTACTTTTTTTTTCTTTTCTCCACTTTAGCCTTTGACATCTGTCTTCCTGCTGGTGTAGCCCTCTACTGTGCTGTGATCAGTTCATTGTACTTTGTCCCTCTGATCAGTGTTACTAAAGTATTAAGTAATTTATCATTTCTCTGAATTTGTTGCAGTTTTCTTCCATTGTTCTTTTGAAATTCAGTGAGTATTCACAGTACTGTATTTCTGAAGCTTTCTTCAGGAGGTCTATAGCTCTATTGAATTTGGAGTTTGCTTCACTATACTGTCTTGGTCCATTATTGCAGGTGCTCTCTGGTTTTCTCGTTATGCTTGATTCCCTATGAAGACCAGGAGCTGCAGTTAGTGGTTGGGCAGTTCTGGACAGTCACCAAGGATTCTCAGTCACAGGTTTCTGGTTAAGACTATATTGCCAAGACACTGCCAGAATGGAAGTTTGAGGTTTCAGATGTATCACTGGTGAGAAGACTCTGAAAGTCCACACCAGTGGGCTGTTTTTCTGATTCTACCCCCAAGGTCTCATTACTCTAGAGACTGAGTTCTACAATGACTGCTTTCAAATGCTTGCAATCCTCATGTGGCTTACAGCTTTTGTTTCCCTCTTTTGCTACTGTAAGGCTGTAGACACAGAAGTGTAGTACAGGTGGGACTAGCTATACAAATAGCAGCAGAGGGAGCAAGGCCACAAAGGTGGTAGGAGCCAGGCTGCAAAGGCAGCATCTGTGGAGGTCCTAGTGACAGTGGAAGGGGTCTAGCCAGGTTGTGTGACTGGAATTGAGGTAGACAGGTAGCAGTTGGTAACAGTGAAGGAAGCATGGCTGAGGCCAGTGGCAGAAGCAGAAGGTTTCAGTTAGTCTGGCTGGGCAGTTGCGCTGAGAGCCCAGTAATGACTGAAACTGCTGGAACTTGACAGGATATCATGGAATTCAGTGGGGAGTGAGTTTTTATCTCTGAAGTGAACATTCTTACGCACTTGCTGTCTTGATTCTGTTGTCTGTTTGCTTTCCCTCTTCTTTTGTCATTGGGTTATGTGAGTTCCAATCATGCTTCTATGCCAGTTTTCCCATGTAAGTTGTGGTCTCTGTTGCGGTGGTAGTGTCTGGGAATTTTTCTTTTAGAAAGAAATTTCTCACTATATGGTTATGTGTGACTTGTTAAAACTATATACAATGAGGACTGGAGCTAGTAAAGCATACAAGTTACCAGACACAAAGACCCAGGTTTCAATGACTGGCTACTACCTGCAGGGGTAGAGGGGCAGATTTTCTGTAAGATTTTTTTTTTTCTTTCTCCCCTTTTACCCCCTTTCTCACTCTATTTCTCTCTGCCTCTATCATAATAAAAATAAGTGTGATTTTTATCATATGTCAGGGAGCAGCAGATCAATTATTAGTAGACAATCTGGCTAATTGAGAGATAGTTTAGATAACCAAAGATTAGCTAGCATTATAGAAGTTGGATTATGGTCAGATGTCATGAATCACATGAAAGTACATATGACAGCAAATGATTTCTGATTTGTTTTATTTAGTCAACCTGAAACACCTGGGGGGGGAAAATACAAAATTACAAAGAATTTTTTTTTTAAAAAAAAGGAAAGAATGACCACCAGGGGTGGT